>NC_133328.1:64532609-64801279 GCF_042186555.1 Aquarana catesbeiana | reverse complement strand
ATACGGTTGACGGACTGTAAAACGTAAATGATGGTGTTGTGACAACTTGCAGTGACTAGGAAAGAACGAAGCTGTTTGTCAGTTTTTGTACATTTTGTGAGCATTCTGTGTGGGGTCACCTGAGGTAAATCTGAGCTATAACCCTCCAAAATCCCAACTAGGGTACAAGGTCACCTGTTGTGTGTCTGAGAACCTGGATATCAGCATAGGCCTACAAGGAGAGACCGAGCGAATGGTAGTAACCTTTTAACGTGACCCTGTTGCCAGGGTTAATAAAAAATAAAAAAAAAAGGCAAGCAAACCAGTGTAAGTGAAGAAAGAGATACTTGCCTGTCCACCAGACGGTGTGTTTGAATTTTAGCTTGCCTAACCACTTGAGCTCCGGAAGATTTTACCCCCTTCATGACCAGGCTCTTTCTTACAGTTCAGCACTGGGCTACTTTTGCTGGCGACTTTAACTGTGGCGGGTCGGCAATCAGTTAAATAACTTCAGGTGCCGCTGCCACTTGACACTTTAAGGTGTGTTAGATAGCATGTCTTGTTGACCCCTACATCACTAAGGCCCCTTTCACACTGGGACGTCGGCTGTAAAGCGCAGCTATTTTTATCGACGCTTTACTGTCGATTTTGCATGGGTTTTCGGCCACTAGTGGGATGCTTTTAACCCCCCACTAGCGACCGAAAAAGGGTTAAAACAACCCGCAAAGTGCTGCTGCACCAGCGCTTTGCCGGACAGGGTACCAATTCATTTCAATGGGCAGGAGCGGTGTATACATAGTTAGTAAGGTTGAATAAAGACACCAGTCCATCCAGTTCAACCTGAGTGAGTGTGGGTGCGTGTCTACAATTATCCCTATTTATTTAAGGTACCCATATGGCACCGTGAATTTACGCAGCGCTCCACACATACATCGCACACTCACATCGGTCCCTACCCTCAAGGAGCTCACAATCCAAGGTCCCTAACTCACATTCATATACTAGGGCCAATTTTGGACAGAAGCCAATTAACCTACCAGCGTGTCTTTGAGTGTGGAGGAAACCGGAGCACCCGGAGGAAACCCACGCAGGCACAGAGAGACTCCAGGCAGGTAGTGTCGTGGTTGGGATTCGAACCAGTGACCCTTTTTACTGCCTAGGCGAGAGTGCTACCCACTACACCACTGTGGCTTTCACACTGAGACTGCAGGGGAGCCGTTTTTCAGGTGCTTTCACAGGCGATATTTTTAGCCCAAAAGCGCCTGAAAAACGCCTCATTGTGAAAGGAATCTTAAGGACACAGTAGTGACCCAGGGGAACTACAGGCCCGCATAGGGGCTGTGAATGTTGTGTTTCAGTGATGTGTCGTATGTATATCTCTTAATACACATCATAATCTGACCATATAATCTTTGTATAATGTCCTTTAGATTTAACTAAACTATGCAATATGAGGGCCTACCTAAAGCTGGGTACACACTATAGGAAATTGGCTATGTGGGTGGCCCTGTCATCCACCATCCACCTGATGACCTTTGACTAAAAAAATCAAGGGAGCCAGGCTGAAAATTGCCCGGTTGCACAGCGTCTGCATCCAATTAGATGCAGCCACTGTGCAGGTTTTGTGACAGGCGCCAGCTTTGGCTGTCAGGATACAATAGTTGCAGCAGGATAATCCTCCATGGATAGGGACCTTTTAGATTATTTTCTTACAACTCACAGATTGAACAATAATAAGCTACTCTAAATTACCAAAAGTATTGGGACACCTGTCTTTACATGCATATGAACTTTAATACCATCCCAGTAGGTTCAATATTGAGTTGGCCCCTTAGATATTACTGGAGCGTGTAGTTCAAGTGCCGATAGCGGCACTACTGTTAAGATTTTATTTTTTATACTGTTTGTTTTATTGTGATGTGGACCGTGCCTGGGTATGCCCGATAGGCTCTGTTTTCAGTTGAAACAGACAGTGTCAAAGTTTGAACTATCACTTTTTACAAACAGTCCTTTGCACGTAAAGAGCCATTCTCCTAAATGAAGCGCACTACTTTGCCTACAGAGCCATAAATCAGAATGTGATCTGGTATTGGTATTTCTTTATCCATTTATGAGTCATGACTAAGGTTTACATCCGAAACGCGTAGGCTATTTTACAGCTTTGTACATGTATTTAATAAAGAAATACCATTTTGGATGTTATCCTGAGTGCCAACCATCTCTTTCCTTATTCTGGTACATTGGAGGTGTCATCAGCCTCAAGGTCTGAGCACCGGGCGGACCTTTTATGTAGGAAGGTTGCAGTGCCTATACCCCTGTTTTCCTTTCCTCTGAAGTCCCTAAAAGATGTAAGCATTTTCTGTCCCTTGTAAACCCACCTCATAATTTTTTGTCTCACCTATCCGTTTACATAGCAGAGACCACAAGCCTAATGTCAGCATTCAGCTGGTATGTGGCAGCTCAGTAATAAGCTCTTTTTGGGTAAATACCCCAACTAAATTAAAAAAATCAGTTTACAACTTCAAAAAGCAATACTATGTAATGTAAAGGGTGTCTTTCTATCTCTGCCCAGAGCCGTTCTGTAAAAGTTAAGATTCTAATGTACCATACAGAAATAGACTGGACACTCAATATTAAAAATAGAATGAATTATCCCTTGAAATTTTTTTTCCTCATGTGGCTCAATAGAATATGAGGGATGTTTTGGAGAACTGATCTTTAATTGTGTGTACCCAATTATTTATAGATGTGTAACCCAAGCTTTTATTGTAGTAATCTCCTTGTCTATGTGAGACTGAAGTTTTTCTGATAAATGACATTTTCTGGGCATTTAGACCTCTCATTTGTCCGGCAAAGCAGTGCAATCATTGTGTTTCCATGTAAAATAATAAAAGTTAAGCATATTTTATAGCTGGTGTTTTTGTAAACTATTAAAATGCCATTTAAAAAAATATCTGGTTACAAACAATTTATTGTGATCTTAATGGGGAATAAGCAAAGGAAGCACGCTGAGCTGAATGGTAATGTATTTTACTCAACTGAAATAAAAGAAGCATATTTATTTGGTGTTTGTACACAACGAGTTCACAAAATGGTTCAGCATTCAGTTAAAAAATATAGCGCATTAGGATGCCCACAGATCCTAAACAGCGTTCGAAGAAACAGGCGATTTCAAATGTCTGTCTAGGAAGCATTTTGGAAGAATAGTTTGTACAAAAGATTTGTTGTAGACAGACATCACCTTAAAGAGGAACTCCAGTTATATTTGTGTTTATTAAAAGTCAGCAGCTACAAAAACTGTAGCTGCTGACTTCTTATAAACAGACAGTCACCTGTCCCAGGATCCAGCAATATGCTCACCCAAGCTGTTCTTTCCATCAGTGTTCTGTTCCCAGCACTGAAACAACAAAAAGGAAAATGGGACATTGATTGCACTGGGGACCATATAAGGGTCCTACAGGAGCCCAAAAAGAACAGATGACTTGAAGAAGGGCCATGCCACGACCACAGCCACGCTCTTCCTCCACTCTCCTGGGCTTGCTTTCCATCCACCACTTGTCCTGGATCCATGTTTCCGAGCATATGACGTCACGCCCGGGCGCTTCTATCTGCCAGTTCCTGTCAACGGTTGTTCCAGCCACCTCTTGGTCCCTCTTCCTTCTACGACCATCTCACCATCCACCACCGGAGCTTCGGTTGAAGTACCACACCTTCCATCTGGCTCTGCACATATTGGTTCTCCCTTTACAGTGGAGCTTTCCAGGCGCATGAGGGAATTACCACCGTAGCATCGCTTCACCAAGCTGGCCCACTTCCTACCGCTTCACAAGGTACTGTCACAGTTGTGAGCAAGTTACACAGCTGTTCCATCTATGTGAGGAGATTTTAATTGTTATCAATAAATTGTCTTATTATTATATTTTTTTGATTTCTTCTGAGAATTTGTCCACATGAGATTGTCCTGATCAGCGCTTTAAGTTTTGGCTGCCTCTGAATGTTCCTGGCACTGGCATCTTGACTGTGGGCACCCGGCCCACGTGCTTTTTGAATGGTCCTGAAGTCTTATGGGACATGTGACGTGTCCCAGAAGACTGCAGTGGGGGGGGGGGGGGGGGGGGGGGGGGGGGGGGGGACTTCCAATCGAATAACCTCGGTCAGGAATGGACAACCCTAGCACTCCAGTTCATGGGACTACAAGTCCCATGAGGCATTGCAATACTCTGACAGCTATTGGCATAACTCCCAGAGGCAGGAGCTTGATGGGATTTGTATTTTCACCACAGCAGGAGTGCCGAGGTTGGCTATCTCTGACCTAGGTGGTCCGAGTGAAAGAGGGAGCAGGTACCTGTTCTATCTATTAAATCTTCTGTCCTTGTTGTTTTAATTTTGGCTAGTAAAACATTTTTTTCTGCCAGTAAATACCTTATACAGCCCACTTCCTGTTTATTTTCTGGTAAAAAAGCCTAGTCTTATGACATCATGTACCTTGCTCTCTCTTCAACTCTGGCGAGAGTTTGCTAAGAAAGGAGGGGGGGGGGTCATAAGAGGGCCAATGAGAGCTGCAGAGCTGGAGGTGTGTGTCTGTGTAAATCCAGGAAGTGAACAGGCAGCAGCTTCAGCTGCCCACAGTTAAAATGGCTGCAGCCAGACTCAGTGGAGGGAGACTTCTGCAGCATATTTGGAAAGTAAAGAATCACAGTATATATAAAATAATATACAAAGTGGTTGGAGGAAAGCTTCAGAATGGTAAAGAAGTTTTTATTACAAATTATGTGAGCAGACTGCAGTTCCTCTTTAAAGATGAATAACTTATGTGCATTTCCTGTACCTGGAAGAATATTATCGGGCATTGTCACAAATCTTTTTTTGAATGGGCAATCTTTTATGAGTGTGGAAAGATCTTTCCAACAAGAAAGTATGGAAAGCACGGTTTAATGCAGTAGTGGTTGGCTTACACTATGTAGAGAACCTTGATGCCTCATCATATGCAGTGTGTGTAATGCAACACATAACTGTCAGAGCCTGCAAGTGTGGAAAGGCTTTGTTTAGACTTGTGGTGGGGGGCCGGCAAAAAAAATGTGCGGTTGAGCCACGTTTTTACCATCCGCTAACCCACCCCCTCTTAATGTGCAATAGGCAGCAAACGGGGATGTTTACATGCCAAGCCCATGATGCTTCAAGTCCGTGGCAAGGTTCCCCCGACATGTAGTGATCACTGGGTGGCAGGTCCACAGAACGCTACAAATTCAAGTAAAAGAGGAAGCACCGCAATTGCATCCAATGCACGTGGTTGTGGCGCTTCCTCACCCCCTGTCAGTAGCCTCTGGAGCATGATCCAAACAAACTAAAGAAGATGTCAGAGGCTGCAGGCATGCTAAAGGAGATGGTCAGAGGCTGCAAGCATGCTGCAATAGGTGGTCAGAGACCGTTGGCATGCTAGAGGAGCAGCTGAAGCCTTGAAACCTGTTTTGAGACTAGAGATCACTGTCATCACAGTCACCTTACAAATCAGTGCACCCATACTCATGGGCGTCCGCAGAACTTTTTCCGGGGGGGGGGCATTATTTCAAGGCCACCCATGCTCTGCCCCTTTTCGACAATCTCATGAAAATCTTTCCACTTGAAAGATATTTGTATGTTCTACAAGAGATAATTCATCTTCACTTTATATTGGAAGTTACTCAGGCGGCTGCATACCATGCCCATATAGCCTAGAGAATGTACATCTTTTTACATTGCAATACATCTGTTGTGGTCATATTTTGATCTTCATACTGTCACTGTATAGCTGTTTTCATCAAGATCAAAATATGACCGCAATATGAAAGGATGTATATTCTCTAGGCTATATGGGCATGGTACGCAACCGCCTAAGTAACCTTGCGGACATGCTTTCAATCCAACACAAAGTGATAAGTGAAGATGAATTATCTCCTAAACTGTACACACTCATATCTTTCCAGCAAATTGTAATTATAGCTCAGCTCAGCTGTCCCACTTTCCATTAAAAGCAATATATTATTCTACATAAAAATGCTCCTCATGAGTCTTGCTGTTACCTGTGGTTCTTCACTGTGTATGCCTCAGTATTTCCTGTCTGTGATGCTCCCCCAGGCCCAGGGAAGCACTGCCAGGCGGCAGCGTATCACTGACTCTCACTCGGCCACTTAAGTGGGCGGGGCCGACGCCGCGCCGGTGTTGTGATGATAAATGCCCCCTGTCGAATAATGCCCGCCCGCCACTGCGCATGGGCAGCGCTTGCGCATTACCGAGCCGCCGAAAGCCACAGATTAACAGCTGTTGACGGCGCCTGCGCACTATAGCCAACATAGTGCCACAGCCCCCCCCCCCCCCCCCGCTGCTCGTGCAAGTCTGCAAGGGGCGGATTTGTACATGATGGGCACGTGTGAGGGGCGGACACCTACACAAGGGGGTGTCATTTGTAATGATGGGCAGTGTTGTTAAGATCGGACCGGAATTTATTAATAAACTCAAACACATCTTCTACAAATATGTATCTCTGCTATTCTTCCTACACGTCTTTGCAGCCTATCTTTCCCATGCAATATCAGTGCCCATCATTACAAAATACGCCCCCTTCTGTTGCCATCCGCCTCTCACACGCTCCCATCATGAACAAGTCCGCCCCTTGCAGACTTGCACGGGCATCGGAAGCATATTCCTATGTTCGGCGGCTTTCAGCCGCTCCATACTGCGCAAGCACAGTACGGGGGCATTATTCGATGGGGGAATTTCTCGTCAGAATGGCAGCCAATGACTGGAGCGGAGCGGCCGAGGCGAGCATCGCATTGGATGATCGGGCCGGGTGGAGGGGGGACGTCAGATGATAGATGTCAGAGTCTCAGAGAGCAGCCAGCGGACTCAGAAAAAAGTCTGCAGTGTGGCGGCGGCCGCGGCGTACCCTGCTGGTTGCTGCAACATCTTGACAATTCCAGGGGGGGCACTTGACCCCCCTTGCCCCCTACTGCGGACGCCCATGCCCATACTTGAGCTACCTCCAAAGGCCCTCAAACCCGACTGTCTTTATATCTGGTACTCCCCACAGCAAGATTAATTATAAAAAGTAGAAGTAATAGAAAAAAATAAATACTTAAAAGGGAAAAAGGAATGAACAGTAGAGAAAAGCAGATAGCATGGAAAACATTAGCTGCCGGAGGCTGAGGGCTTCATAGCAAGTACCAAATATATTGGGTTTCCAAAGTAAAGTGAGGAAAAAAGTATTTGATCCCCTGCTGATTTTGTACGTTTACCCACTGACAAAGAAATGATCAACCGAAATTTTAATGGTAGGTTTATTTTAACAGTGAGAGACAGAATAACAACAAAAATATCCAGAAAAACGCATTTCAAGAAAAATATAAATTGATGATCAATCAGCAAGATTACTGGCTCCCAGGTGTCTTCTATACAGGTAAAGAGCTGAGATTAGGAGCACTCCCTTAACGAGAGTGCTCCTAATCTCATCTTGTTACCTGTATAAAAGACACTTGTGCACAGAAGCAATCAATCTGATTGCAATCTCTCCACCATGGCCAAGACCAAAGAGCTGTCCAAGGATGTCAGGGACAGGATTGTAGACCTACACAAGGCTGGAATGGGGTACAAGACCATCGCCAAGCAGCTTGGTGACTTGAGAGGGTGACAACAGTTGGTGCGATTATTCGCAAATGGAAGAAACACAAATCACTGTCAAGCTCCCTTGGTCTTGGGGCTCCATGCAAGCTCTCACCTAATGGAGTTTCAATGATCATGAGAATGGTGAGGAATCAACCAGAACTACAAAGGAGAATCTTGTCAATGATTTCAAGGCAGCTGGGACCATAATCACCAAGAAAACAATTAGTAACTCACTATGCTCACTAAGAAATTTGAAAAAATTGGAAACCATGGTTGGACCGAGATGTGGATAGAATGGAAGGGGGGTAGGTAAAAGGGGGCATGGATATGTGTGGCTGGTAGGGAAGTGTGATTGTGAATGTGGTAAAGGACCTTGGGAAGGGTGGGATTGTTGGGAGGGGGTGAGAGATGGGGTATGGAGGTTAATGGGTAGAAAGTTGTAATTTTTTTAAGATTATGAAATATAGGTGTCTTGATCTGAGGATTAAAGGATGTGTTATAATGTACAGATTGACGTTGATACCCTCCTTTTTCTACTGGTAGTCTCTCCTTTTTTGTAATGGAAAAGTTTTTTCACATAAAAAGGTTTAAAGTTAAAAACTCACTATGCTGGGAAGGACTGAAATCCTGCAGCGCCCGCAAGGTCCCCATGCTCAAAAAAAAAAATTTATAGGCCCATCTGAAGTCTGCCAATAAACATCTGAATAATTCAGAGGAGAACTGGGTGAAAGTGCTGTGGTCAGATGGGATCAAAATTGAGCTCTTTGGCATCACTCATCGTGTTTGGAGGAGGAGGAATGCTGCCTTTAACCCCAAGAACACCATCCCCACCGTCAAGCATGAGGTGGAAGCATTATGCTTTGGGGGTGTTTTTCTGCTAAGGGGATAGGACAACTTCACCGCATAAAAAGGATGATGGACGGGGCCATGTACCATCAAATCTTAGGTGAGAACCCACTTCTCTCAGCCAGGGCATTGAAAATGGGTCATGGATGGGTATTCCAGCATGACAATGACCCAAAACACACGACCAAGGCAGCAAAGGAGTGGCTCAAGAAGAACCACATTAAGGTCCTGGAGTGGCCTAGTCCTTAATCCCATAGAAAATATGTGGAGGGAGCTAAAGGTTCGAGTTACCAAACCTCAGCCTCAAAACCTTAATGACTTGGAAGAGGATCTGCAAAGAGGAGTGGGACAAAATCCCTCCTGAGATGTGTGCAGACCTGGTGGCCAACTACAAGAAATGTCTGACCTCTGTGATCGCCAAGAGTTTTGCCACAAAGTACTAAGTCATGTTTGGCGAAGGGGTCAAATACCTATTTCACTCATTAAAATGCAAATCAATTTATAACTTTTTTAAAATGTGTTTTTCTGGATTTTTTTTTGTTGTTAATCTGTCTCTCAATGATGAAATAAACCTACCATTAAAATTATAGAATGATCATTTCTTTGTCATGGGCAAACCTTCAAAATCAGCAGGGCATCAAATACTTTTTTCCCTCACTGTATGCCTAGCTTAAAGTGTCACTAAACTCACATTATAAAAAAAACTATCAATAAATGGTGCATTGCATGCCATTTATACTCACTCAGTTACAGTAAGATTTGTATTCTGCAAAAAACCTGGTTGATCCTGCTGCTATCTCCACCTTTTGTTCATGTCCCCAATTCAGATAGGAATTTTGCAGCTGTGGTTGCATCTCTGCACATGCTCAGTTTTCAGTGAGTTTCTGTGCTAAGAATTTCCTCCCCATCAAATCTGAGCAACCCATGTGACTATAGAGTCACACATGTGGGTGTATACACAGTGGTAAATGACAGCCCATTCCCTCCCTTCTCTTCCATGCCCACTAAGCAGCTAAACACAATGTTGGAGGGATATTACATGTAGATTAATGGAGGCTTAATCTGCCTTTTATTCTAAGACACAGGCTGGAGGGGCGTGACACAGCTTGTGACTGGCAGAAATCCGCCCACACCATTTTATTGCCAATAAATAATAAAGGTTTGATTTCAAGTATATATTTGTATGACAATTTAAAACAGTTTATTGTTATTAATTATTTTTACTCGGTATCCCAAAGGCTATTTTTTTTTTTTTTTTTTGAACATGTGACCAGCAGCCGAGGACTAGAAGCTCCTCCTGCTTATGTTTCCCTGCAGACAGGCTGGGAGAGAGCTGGGTCAGCTGCATATAGATAAGTAAAAAGGTACTTAGATGGGGTTTTTATTAACCATTTGACCTCCGGAAGATTTACCCCCCTTCCTAACCAGGCCATTTTTTGCTTTTTGGCACTGCGTTTCTTTAACTGACAATTGCGCGGTCATTCAACGCTGTACACAAACAAAATTTATATCGTTTTTTTCCCACAAATAGAGCTTTTTTTTTGTGATATTTGATCACCACTGGAGTTTTTTTATTTATTGCGCTATAAACGAAAAAAGACCAAAAATATCTTTCTGATATAAAACCTATACAATAAAAAATTGTAAATTTCTTCATAGATTTAGGCCAATATGTATTCAGCGTGTATTGATTGGTCTACGCAAACATTATAGCGACTACAAACTGTGGTATATATACTGTAATTTTTTTTTAATACTAGTAATGGCGACAATCAGCGACTTATAGCAGGATTGTGATAGTATGGCGGGCAGTCTAACACTAACTGACACTTTGTGGGAACCAGTGACACTAATACAGTGATCAGTGCTAAAATTGTGCACTGTCCCTGTACTAATGACACTGGCCTGGGAAGGGATTAAACATCTAGGGTGATTAAAGGGTTAAATGTGTGCCTAACCAGTGTTTGCGTTTACTGTAAGGTGCTTTTACTAAGGGATGTGGCGGTTTTTATTCCGTGCTCTGCAGGGGAAAAAAAATACGCCACAGCCCCACTAACGGGACAGAGCTCTGCATTGCTTACATATGCAGAGCATTATTGTGCTGGCTTCCTCCTCACCAATCAGCAGGTGCCGGCTGAAATCCATTGGCTGGCACCCACTGATCAGCCGGTGCTGTGTGTAATCACAGCACTGGTGGCGCCCCCTACCTGGAAGTGCCGGATCATGTACTAGGTACATAATCCAGTACAGGAGAGCCACGTAGATTGGCGTTATGTGGGCAACAAATGGTTAAAATAATTATGGTGTCATCATCCATATACAGAAATAGAAGGGACAATGTAAATTAAACAGTGTGTGTTTAGTATCACTTTAAGAATGGAGTTAATTGAAAGTAGTGCACTGTTTTGATTGCGATAGATCTGCAAATCTAAAATGTAAAGTAAATGTGTGAGGGTAAAAGCATGAAAGCCTTCCTTCGGATTCATATTAGCTTGTAAGAAACATGCAGATCAGGAGTTGACAGAAAAAGCCAGTCATCTAGCTCTTTCAGAGGTCAATGGTGGTGGCCACCATGTCTTGTTCAGTATAGGTTTTCTTTAACGTCTTGCTGACCGTATGACTTACATACATGGTGGCAAGGTGGCTCTCCTGCGCAGGATCATATACCTAGTACGTGATCCTGCACTTCTGGGTCTGGGGAATGCATGCATGCCTCTGGTGACCTGCTCCCGCTGTGATTACACACAGCCAAAGTTGATCTGAGGGTACCGTGAAGTCGATGTCCACCGGCACCCCCAGATCATTAGGCAGAGAGCCAGAATGGTGATCTGCCTATGTAAACAAGGCAGATCACCGTTCTGTCAGTAGGAAAGGCATTGATCCTGTGTCTCTGCAAAGCAGGAACATGAATCTATGCCTTCCCCTAGTAAAAACAACTCCCACACAGTGCACAAACACAGGCTAAGCACACAATTAACCATTTGATCGCCCTTGATGTTAACCCCTTCCCAGCCAGTGTCATTAGTACAGTGACAGTGCATATTTTTTTAGCACTGATCACTTTATTAGTATGTCTGATCCCCAAAAAGTGTCAGTGTCAGAATGTCCACCGCAATATCGCAACCCCGCGATAAGTCGCTGATCGCCACTATTACTAGTAAACATAAATAAATAAATAGAAATTCGATAAATCTATCCCATAGTTTGTAGACACTATAACTTTTGCGCAAACCAATCGATATAGGCTTTTTGGATATTTTTTTTTTTTTACCAAAAATATGCAGCAGAATACATATTGGCCTGAATTTATAAAGAAATTAGATTTTTTAAATTTTTTTTTTTGTTGAATGTGTTTTATAGCAGAAAGTAAAAAAATTTGTTTTTTTGTTTTTCAAAATTGTCGGCCTTTTTTTTTGTTTATAGATTCAATGGGAAGAACCATTATGGAGACAGAGCTCCATTTATTGTTGCCACCATCCCAAATATAATGTGTATATAAAGGCAAGTACCCCCCCGGTACAAAAGGGCGAACTTTTTTTTAGAAGACACAAATATTATTCAAGAAAAATATAGAAGAGTAGAAAAATTGATTAAATAAAAAGCACTGTTATAGACAAAGATAACAGTGATGCATAGAATAATATACAGTATCCGTATGTAGTATATAAACAGAGAAACACTTCTCTGGCTATAGAAGTGTTTCTCTGTTTATATACTACATATGGATTCTGTAGATTATTCTATACATCACTGTTATCTTCGTCTATGACAGTGCTTTTTATTTAATCGATTTTTCTACTCTTCTATATTTTTCTTGAATAATTTTTTTGTTTATAGGGCAAAAAAAAACCGCAGTGGTAATCAAATACCACCAAAAGAAAGCTCTATTTGTGGGGAAAAAAAGACAACAATTTTATTTATGTACAGAGTCGCACAACTGAGCAATTGTCAGTTAAAGTAACGCAGTGCCTTATCGCAAAAATGGCCTAGTTACGAAGGGGGGTGAACCTTCTGGAGGTCAAGTGGTAAAGAAAAAAAAAAAAAAAAAGTTTGGCTGGATTGCTACTTTTACCACCTGTGTTCTGTAATGGGAGGTGGGTTCTGTGGCCCGCTTCTCCTTTGGCACCCTATTCTAACTGAATCAGCTTTCTCGTCTATAAAACTCTAAAAATACAGTTTTTTTCACTGCTGATGGGGAATAAGGTCTGGTAACACAACACAGCTGGGTGGCAGCCTTACTGATTGTAGGCCGTGTGTTGCTATCAATATAGAAATTGGTTTACACTATTTGAGTGTCGGTTACGACTCTCCAGAACAAGACATGTGTGGAAGAAATAGTGGAGTGGACCTTTTCCCGCAATTTCCCCCGCTCTGCCCAGATACACTCCGAAACTTCAAATAATCCTAATAAAATAAAAAAAATCATGATTCCTTGAATGGGATTTGAATGATCCATTAAACATATGTGGAGAGCACGGAAGACATGGTGATTCAATTCACAGATCTCTCTGTTCTGCCAGAGAGGTCAGCAATACATCGGAGCTCTGTATATTTCAGCCCTCTATCTGTGAAGAGGTTAGAGAGCGTGTCCTTTGTTGTAAGGGAACCGCAGATTTTATATCCCTCTGGCAGCTTCATCTAATGCAGACGGGTCTTAGAAGTAACTTGTCTGCCTTCTGTTTCTTGCCTGATTTACTTTCTCTTCTTTTGGATGATAGTTGGAATAATCCATCCAGCTGGAGCAGCAGACCATAAAATGCACTATTTAATCAGAGGTCACAGTTCAGCGGAGTATGAGGTCTGCGATTATGTGTTCAACATAACTGAAAATATGACTGATTTCTGGATGAAGGTGTCTGTATTTTAACCGCAATTGGATTAAGCAGCAACAAGTAAAATCGTTCTGCGAGCTGCTAATTCTACCCAAGGCACATCGCAGATCTACCAAGCCTACCTACAGTATCTCACAAAACTCAGTACGCCCCTCTCATTTTTGTAAATATTTTATTATATCTTTTCATGTGACAACACTGAAGAAATGACACTTTGCTACAGTGTAAAGTCGTAAGTGTACAGCTTGTATAACAGTGTAAATTTGCTGTCCCCTCAAAATAACTCAACACACAGCCATTAATGTCTAAACCGCTGGCAACAAAAGTGAGTACACCCCTAAGTGAAAATGTCCAAGTTGGGCCCAAAGTGTCAATATTTTGTGTGGCCACCATTATTTTCCAGCACTGCCTTAACCCTCTTGCTTGGAGTTCACCAGAGCTTCACAGGTTGCCACTGGAGTAATCTTCTACTACTCCATGTCAATTTTTTGTGTTGCCACCATTATTTTCCAGCGCTGCCTTAACCCTCTTGGACATGGAGTTCACCAGAGCTTCATAGGTTGCCACTGGAGTCCGCTTTTACTCCTCCATGTCAATATTTTGTGTGGCCACCATTATTTTCCAGCACTGCCTTAACCCTTTTGGGCATTGAATTCACCAGAGCTTCACAGGTTGCCACTGGGGTACCCTTCTACTCCTCTATGTCAATATTTTGTGTGACCACCATTATTTTCCAGCACTGCCTTAACCCTCTTGGGCATGGAGTTCACCAGAGCTTCACAGGTTGCCACTGGAGTCCTCTTCCACCCCTCCATGACGACATCACAGAGCTGGTGGATATTAGCGACCTTGCGCTCCTCCACCTTCCATCTGAGGATGCCCTACAGATGTTCAATAGTTTAGACCTGGCGACATGCTTGGCCAGTCCATTACCTTTACCCTCAGCTTCATTATCAAGGCAGTGGTCATCCTGGAGGTGTGTTTGGGGTTGTTATGTTGGAATACTGCTCTGCAGCAAATGTACACTGTTATACAAGCTGTACACTCTCTACTTTAAATTGTAGCCAAGTGTAATTTCTTTAGTGTTGTCACATGAAAAGATATAATAAATTATTTACAAAAATGTGAGGGGTGTACTCACTTTTGTGAGATACTATAAGTGACTTTTTTTTTTGGGAGGGGGGGGGGGAGCGAGAATCTATAGTTTTAAAGAGATCCCTTCCCATAAAATTAGCTGCTTTATTTACCAATAGGAGTAAGCAGGAGGCAAGAAGTGCATGCCAAATTTTTTATAACAAATTCTTTTTTTGGCTCAAGCCAAACATACACCAATAGAATTTTTTAAAGATTTTTTTGGAAGTTCTGAAAAATCATTTAATGATGACATTGTTGAGTCAACTAATTTTGTTCGATGGCCCTTAAAATGTTGTCACGACCTGCTACTTGAATGGAATCCCTGACATAATAAACAGGTTTCTTTTGAGCCTAGAACATATGCATTATAATATGTACAAATTTTCCAAAATTAAAACCCACATTCACAGTTAAGATTTTGTTCATTTAAGAAAAATGTTCAATATTTTCTTGTCACTACAGTCAAAAAGAAACTTTGATTTGACCCCAGTAACCATTAGAAAACCAAACAAATGTTCTGAAAATGGCTTTACAGTGCTGCCCCTGTCTCTCACCATCGGGGAAAATAAAGGAAATGAATACACACTCACAGACACTTTATTAGGTACACCTTGCTAGTACCGGGTTGGACCCGCGGACTCGATGTCTGCTGGGTGCCCGCGGTCGTGTCACAGAGAGGAAGAACGGGGAGCTGCTTATGTAAACAAAGCATTCCCCATTCTGCCTAGTGACAAGACAGTGATCACAGCTCTCTGTGATCGAGAGCAGTGATCACTGTCCTGTGTGTTCAATCCCAGCCCCCTCACAGTTAGAATCACTCCCTAGGGCACACTTAACCCCTTCACTGCCAATGTCATTTAAACAGTAATCAATGCATTTTTAATCGCACTGATCACTGTATAAATGACAATGGTCCCAAAAATGTATCAAAAATGTTCAATGTGTCCGCCATAATGTCGCAGTCCCAATAAAAATAGCAGATCACCGCCATTACTAAAAAAAAAATTAAAAATAAAAATGCCATAAAACTATCCCCTATTTTGTAGACGCTATACATTTTTCGCAAACCAATATACGCTTATTGCGATTTTTTTTTTTTACCAAAAATATGTAGCAGAATACATATCGGCCTGAAACTGAGGAAAAAAATAGTTTGTTCATATATTTTTGGGGGATATTTATTATAGCAAAAAGTTAAAAATAATGCGTTTTTTTCAAAATTGTCACTCTTTTTTTGTTTATAGTGCAAAAAATAAAAAACGCGGAGGTGATCAAGTACCACCAAAAGAAAGCTCTATTTGTGGGGAAAAAAAAGAACGTCAATTTTGTTTGGGTACAGCGTCGCACGACTGCGCTATTGTCAGTTAAATCGACGCAGTGCCGAATCGCAAAAAGTGCTCTGGTCAGGAAGGGGGTAAAATCTTCTGGGGCTGAAGTGGTTAAATGATGCTCAGTTGATACTAAGGTACAAGGTATAGATCCATGCTTTTATGTTGTTTACACCAAATTCTGACCCTGCCAGCTGAAATTGAGACCCATCTGCCCAAACAGCATTTTTCCAATCTTCTATTGTCCAATTTTGGCAAGCCTGTGCGAATTGTAGCCTCAGTTTCCTGTTCTTAGCTGACAGGAGTGGCACCCGGTGTGGTCTTTTGCTGCTGTAGCCCATCTGCTTGTGTTGTGCATTCAGAGATGGTATTCTGCATACCTTGGTTGTACCAAGTGGTTATTTGAGTTACTGTTGCCTTTCTATCATCTCAAACCAGTCTGCCCATTCTCCACTGACATCAACAACATTTTCATCCACACAACTACCGCTTACTGGATATTTTCTCTTTTTTGCACCATTCTCTGTAAACCCGAGAGATGGTTGTGCATGAAAATCCAGGTAGATCAGCAGTTTTGAAATACTCAGACCAGCCCGTGTGACACCAACAACCATGCTACGTTCAAAGTCACTTAAGTACCCTTTTTCCCCTCATTCTCATGCTCCATTTCAACTTCAGCAAGTTGTCGTCACCATGTCTAGATGCCTAAATGCATTGTTACTGCCATGTGATTGGCTGATTAGCAATTTGTGTTACCAAGCAATTGAACAGGTGTACCTAATAAAGTGGCTGGTGAGTGTACATCCCTTTGATGTGCAAGCTAGTGGTAAGGTGTGGGATACCAAAGCGGGACAGTCAGCCTTCAACAATTTAAAGAACATCTATCTATGGTCACAGCATATATTTCAGTTGATAACATCAACATTGTAATAACAATACAAGCAATAGATATGCTGGTAGGTTAATTGGATCCTGTCTAAATTGTCCCTAGTATGTATGAATGTGAGTTAGGGACCTTAGATTGTAAGCCCCTTGAGGGTAGGGACTGATGTGAATGTACAATGTATATGTAAAGTGCTGCGTAAATTGACGGCGCTATATAAGTACCTGAAATAAATAAAATAAAAATAAATAGTTATTTTTGACTGTCTGTGCAAATTCATCCTCGCTTGCAACTTCTGTCCTGCTTCTGTTCTGTACTTTTGTTCTGCAAGCGAGGATGGATTTGCACAGACATACCATCAAAGAACATAAAGAAGACAGTTTCTGCACACCTGTGGGACATCATTTCTCACAACCGGACCACACTATGGAAGACCTCAATGTTTTAGTTCTTAAAGGGAATTTCAGAACTATCCAGGAAAGGAAAACATTTGAACTAAGAATGATACTTCTTTTTGACACGAAAAATAATGGCCTGAATTTAGATATTGGTTTCCTTACACATTATGCTAAATTTTTACGACCCCTCTGTGACTAGTATCCCCCCTTGCATTCTATAGCTCCCTCTCCCTCTGTCTTATCTCACTTACTTACTGCTGCTATCTTTATTACCATTGATTTGTATGTGTTTGGTTTTCTCTTTTTTTTTTTCTTCTTCTTTAACATTCTGCTTAAAAATGTGTGACTCAGTACTGCTTGGATCTTGAAGAAGGGGACATACCCCGAAAGCTTGTCCTGAAATATTGTATGTTAGTGCAAATAAAAAAAGTATCACGGACAGTACTCAATTTTCTCTGTCACAATTGCACTAATACGGAAAAATATTGATAATTTTGCTATAATAAATATCCCCAAAAAATATTTTAAAAAACATTTTTTTTCCTCAGTTTAGGCCGATATGTATTCTTCTACATATTTTTGGTAAAAAAAAAATCGCAATAAGAGTTTATTGATTAGTTTGCGCAAAAGTTATAGCGTCTACAAAATAGGGGATAGATTTATGGCAATTTTATTGATAATTTTTTTTTTTACTAGTAATGGCGGCGATCAGCGATTTTTATCGTGACTGCGACATTATGGCAGACACATCGGACTATTTTGACACATTTTTGGGACCATTGGCATTAATACAGCGATCAATGCTAAAAAATTGCATTGATTACTGTAAAAATGTCACTGGCAGTGAAGGGGTTAAACACTAGGCGGCGCTGTAGGGGTTAAGTGTGTCCTAGGGAGTGATTCTAACTGTGGGGGGGAGGGGCTGCGTGTGACACGTCACTGATCACAGTTCCTAATTACAGGGAGAGCTGATCAGTGAGAGTGTCACTAGGCAGAACGGGGAGATGCTTGTTTACATTAGCATCTCCCCGTTCTTCCTCACCATGAGACGATCACGGGTATCCCCGCAGAACATCGGGTCCGCGGGACCCGCGATCACGGTGCTCCCGGCGGCATGTGCGCACCCGCGAGCCACCTCTTAAAGGGCAACGTACAGGTACATTAATCTGTCTGTACGTGCCCTTCTGCCGCAGTATAGCGGGTAAGGACTACTTATCCGATGGTACCTTGCTGCCTGCAAGCAGTGATTTTTGTACTGACTCCATCTCCTGAATCTCCTCCTCAGCACCTCTGTAGTTCAGAAGGCAGGCTCTGTGAAATTTGTGTAGGGCTACCCCCGTGAGGGCTACTTTTTGAATCTGTACCCCACTGGTTGCCCCGACCTTGCAAGTCCTCCGACACCTCTGACACTCTGGGTTCAGACAGTATTTGCAGTAAAGACAATTGGAAGCACACACACACAACTCGGGTAAAATGGTTGAACTTTGTTTACTGAAGCAATAAAGACTTTAAAGACATGAGCTTGTTTCTTACAGTAGAACCTACAGGAGGAGAGCAAAAAAAATCCCAAGAAATTCTTTAAGTATGTAAACAGTAAAAAAGGGAGGACAGACCATATTGGCCCCATAAAGAATGAGGAAGGACATCTGGTTACAAAGGATGGGGAGATGGCAAAGGTATTGAATTTATTCTTCTCCTCAGTCTTCACGAGTGAATCGGGAGGCTTCAGTAACCAAAACTGCAGTGTTTATCCTCATGACACAACACAGGAAGCACCTCCATAGTTAACAGAGGACGGAATTAAAATTAGACTTGAGAAACTTAACATTAATAAATCACCGGGACCAGATGGCTTGCATCCGAGGGTACTTAGGGAACTCAGTCAGGTGATTGCCAGACCGTTGTTCCTAATTTTTACAGACAGTCTATTGACTGGAATGGTACCAGCTGATTGGAGAAAAGCCAATGTAGCACCAATATTTAAAAAGGGCCAAAAAACATCCCTGGGAATTACAGACCAGTTAGCCTAACATCAATAGTATGTAAACTCTTGGAGGGGATGATAAGGGACTATATACAAGATTTTAGTAATAAGAACGATATCATTAGCAGTAATCAGCATGGATTCATGAAGAATCGTTCTTGCCAAACCAATCTATTAACCTTCTATGAGGAGGTGAGTTGCCATCTAGATAAAGGAAGGCCCGTAGACGTGGTGTATCTGGATTTTGCAAAAGCATTTGACACAGTTCCCCATAAACGTTTACTGTACAAAATAAGGTCCATTGGCATGGACCATAGGGTGAGTACATGGATTGAAAACTGGCTACAAGGGCGTGTTCAGAGGGTGGTGATAAATGGGGAGTACTCAGAATGGTCAGGGGTGGGTAGTGGGGTTCCCCAGGGTTCTGTGCTGGGACCAATCCTATTTAATTTGTTTATAAACGACCTGGAGGATGGGATAAACAGTTCAATCTCTGTATTTGCAGACGATACTAAGCTAAGCAGGGCAATAACTTCTCCGCAGGCTGTGGAAACCTTGCAAAAAGACCTGAACAATTTAATGGGGTGGGCGACTACATGGCAAATGAGGTTCAATGTAGAAAAATGTAAAATAATGCATTTGGGTGGCAAAAATATGAATGCAATCTATACACTGGGGGGAGAACCTCTGGGGGAATCTAGGATGGACAAGGACCTGGGGGTCCTAGTAGATGATAGGCTCAGCAATGGCATGCAATGCCAAGCTGCTGCTAATAAAGCAAACAGAATATTGGCATGTATTAAAAGGGGGATCAACTCCAGAGATAAAACGATAATTCTCCCGCTCTACAAGACTCTGGTCCGGCCGCACCTGGAGTATGCTGTCCAGTTTTGGGCACCAGTCCTCAGGAGGGATGTACTGGAAATGGAGCGAGTACAAAGAAGGGCAACAAAGCTAATAAAGGGTCTGGAGGATCTTAGTTATGAGGAAAGGTTGCGAGCGCTGAACTTATTCTCTCTGGAGAAGAGACGCTTGAGAGGGGATATGATTTCAATTTACAAATACTGTACTGGTAACCCCACAATAGGGATAAAACTTTTTCGCAGAAGAGAGTTTAATAAGACTCGTGGCCACTCATTACAATTAGAAGAAAAGAGGTTTAACCTTAAACTACATAGAGGGTTCTTTACTGTAAGAGCGGCAAGGATGTGGAATTCCCTTCCACAGGCGGTGGTCTCAGCGGGGAGCCTTGATAGCTTCAAGAAACTATTAGATAATCACCTGAATGACCGCAACATATAGGGATATGTAATGTGATACTGACACATAATCACACACATAGGTTGGACTTGTGTCTTTTTTCAGCCTCACCTACTATGTAACTATGTAACCTCTTCAAAAGTACTACTGATGTGAGAGAAAATTATTGCAACAGATAATAGCTGATGGCAGAATATATATAGCAATTAGATACAGTCAAAACCCTGTTTAGACAAAGAACCTATGGTAACGGGCAGACGGAGGGCAGAGGAATGACCTTAAACTATGTCAGACCACTCCTTTCTGTATCTTAGCTCCACGGGTCCAGGATAAATATATTTTTTTTGCAATTCAACACAAATAGCATAACCTGTAAAACTTTAACCTGCTCCTTTAAGAAATAGAGTCCCAGGTAAAAACAAGGCCTTTCTGGCACTACATATATCAATCCCTGGTGGGGGGTAGATGTAGTCCCTTTGAAGAAAAGAAGCCCTTGAATCTTCAGCTAGCACTTATGTGATTTTTTTTTTTTGAAGATGTCCTGAATAGCAGAGTAAGGCAAATTAGGCTGGTGTATCTTGGCAAGCGGGGGATGCAGAGTGTGCCTGTAATATCCGGACACAAGATGAACACTGTAGATGCTTGACGAGGTGTAAGTGTGGCACTGCGTTCTACAGGTGTAATTAAAAAGACAACATTGTCTGCATGCAGTGTCTCCTATCAGGAGAGAATGGGCAGGTGCCATCTCACCGATCCCTGTGACTGATGGTGTTGATGACAAGGTGTGAAGGCTCTGCAGCGATTTCCCTCAGGGTCCTGGCTCAGAGGATGGCGTCCGACCTTGTGTTGTGCCGCACCACGGCCTAGCTGGATCTGGTGTGTATAGAGTAGAAGCAGCCTCCAGGCTGCCGCCGAACAACCAGAAGAGGCTAGCAATGGATGCCCTTCTATGCACACAGGATTACTCTCTCTCTCTCTTTCTTGCACAGGCTGTGACTCAGCCACAGCACTGCCCGTCAGAGTCCTTGCTTGCAGATCCAAGTTGGGGTCCCCAGAAGAAAATCCCATCTGCTCACAAGCCTTTTATGTCCTCTCCCAGCATTCTGCTCTTCTTTCTCAGCCGACTGGTATTTGTAGTTCAAAACAGTCCAGCTGAATGCAAATCTTGGCTCCCTGGACTACACGTCCCAAGTTACTTTGCTTTACCTTTGGAGCTCAGTCACTCTATATTTAGGAAGTGACAACACAGAGTCCAGGCTGAACACTATGAGAAAATAGCTTCACAGCAGTGATGCTGCACAGTGTCTCTTGAATGCAGATAATAATAGCCGACTCTTGGCTACATGTATGATACGGCAGTGCCTACTAACAGAACGTAATGTATATGTGTCACAGAATTCAAGGAAGTAAATGTGTGGGATCTTCACAAAGTAAGTTTACAAACTTCAATATCCTTCAGAGTATTAGGAGTAGACTAGAAATAATTGAAGTGCAGTGTGGAAAAATATATGATTTTACAGTCTGACTCTGGCCATAGATAGCACTTCAAAGATTTGATTTTAAGGGGAGCCCTATGCCGCTATTTTAAAGCTAAACTAAAAATCGCTACATGCACAGTTGCAATAACAAGAGAAGCTGTTACCTGCCAAAGTGTTTTTATTTTTAATTGTTGAGTCTGGTTATTTTTGCAGCTCTGGCAGAATGGTAGAGCCAGGCTGGTGAGTAGGGCTTTTTTTTTTTATTTTACTGCAGTTAAGTACACCATGGTCACCTCCCTGCCCTAATCCTTTGGATGGGCAGTGAAGGAGCAGCAACAGGCTGATAAATCTCACCCTTGGCAAAATATATGCAGTACATGCATACATACCTGATTGGCATATCTGATTGATTTTTCTTCCCCTTGACCAGTCTAATTGCTGCTGTAAAGAGGGTTACAAGTGGCTGATATTTTATATTAGGTACTTATTAGGTAATAATATAGGTAATATTAGGTATATTAGGTGCCGACAATTTATGCAGCACTTTACATATATTTTACATTTACATCAGTCTCTGCCCTCAAGGAGATTACAATCTAAGGTCCCTAAATCACATTCATACATATGCATGCTAGCGGCCATTTAGACAGGAGCCAACTAACCTACCAGTATGTCTTTGGAGTGTGGGAGGAAACCGGAGTACCTGGAGGAAACCCACGCAAACACAGGACTAACATGCAAAATTCAGGCAGGTAGGGTAGGGCCATGGTTGGGATTCAAACTCAAGACCCTATTGTTACCAGGCGGAAGTGCTAACTACTTAGCCACTGTGCCACCCATCAAGACTGGGCTTGTATCATGTATATTTCTTTATAGAGGATTTTTTATTATCTTTTGTCAGTGTCTTTGTACTGTATGTATTTATATTTAATAAAATTGATTATATTGTTATTTTGACTGTTTGTTGTGCCTCTAAAGTCTGCCCAGGGTGTCCTTGATGACCCCCTTTTTTTCTTTTTATGACAAATAGATAGGTAGTCACCAGACTTACACGAAATATGCTGCTCATAGCATGCAATACAAAAAAGTAGACATGGCAAATATACATGGTATGATAAATCGTTTGAAAGACGAATGTAATAAAAACAAGTAACTGTTGGCATCTAGTGGCACTCTATGCATTTCCTGGCATTACAGCCATTCATCAGGGGTGTTATGAAGTAGTATACTGAAAAAGAAAGAACAGGGGTTAATGATAATTCCCTTAGAATAAGGGAGGACAGGGGAATTATGTCCCAACAAGGTGGAGATGGATTGGGATACTTACTAACAGCCTCAAGGCCAAGTCCGGTATCAGCCAAGGAAGATGGGGGTAAGAGGCATGATGTCTCCCCCGGGGTTGAATCGGGGGAACCCTCCAAGGATGGAGAACAGCGCCCAGAGCCCAACATGGTGGTCACAGCATGATCCAATAGACTAAGTATATACCAAAAGTGCATAATTCAGGTAGGTAGGGTACATAATTCCCCTGTCCTCCCTTATTCTAAGGGCATTATCATTAACCCCTGTTCTTTCTTTCTCAGTATACTACTTCATAACACTCCTGATGAATAGCTGTAATGCCAGGAAACGCGTAGAGTGCCACTAGATGCCAACAGTTACTTGTTTTTATTATATTTGTCTTTCAATCGATGTATTATACCATGTATATTTTCCATGTCTACTTTTTTGTATTGCATGCTATGAGCAGCATATTTAGTGTAAGTCTGGTGACTACCTATCTATTTGATACAAAATACCTGTTATGTATTCTAGACTGTAATAAATAAACCATGTACTGTAATTTAATTTTTTATGTTTTCTCTTAAGATGGTGTACCCTCATTTAAAGTCCCACTAAATTCCTCCTTTCTATCTATATAGCAGTCTTGTGACTTCTATCAGTGTCCAGCAGAGCACTGGTTAAAGCTTGTAGGAGAAGTATTTATTCTCCCCTGACTGTCCTATGAGGCAGATTGGCCCTGTGCACCCTCTCAAAAGAAAGAAAAACGCACTAGCAATACACACCAAACTGAGCATGTGCAGAGTGTCACCAAGGCTCTGTACTATCAGGATATATATTTGGGACAGTGGAAGAAGGGGAGGATCCGAGAAGACAGGCTCAAACAGCCTTTTTACACAATGCACAGAATTAACCCCTTAGGTTCCACAGCAAGTATAAAAAGCATGTGTTACTGCATATACAGACTGATTTTACTGTTGTGGATTTAATAACACTTTAGGTCTTTAAACTAGTACATTTAAGAATGCATTTCATGATGTTTTAATAAATATATAACTCCAATAATTATTGAATTTTTGCCTGGAGTTTATCCTTTTTCTGAAAGTACATTAAGGCACCTCTAGGTGCCTCTTCGGTTTGGAGTTCACTCCCTGACAGTCCCAGGCTGCTGGAACTTGTAGTTCCCAATAGTCAGAAAGCCACATGTAGCATACACCAGTTGTAAATGTTCAGCTGGAATCTGGTTTTCCATGAATAAAAGTTTCTTGTGCTCCACATTTCTAATGGTATGCTCTGCTATAAAGCTACCTTTTTATTGATCTCTTTTAAGCGTATGTTTTTTACTGGGCTGCAAAAGCATGATTGGCTGCTTGTGAATGCTAAGTATTTTCACACATCGTTCTTCTGCATCTTTTGGTTTGATGTGAGCATTGCAAAATTATATAGATGCAACTTTAAAAAGCGGCATGCAAAGAAATCACATGTGCTTGTAATATAAACATTTTACTGCTTTGCTTCCAGATTATTTTAAGTGGTATTCTTTTTTTATGAATTTATGTTTTAGGGATAATTCACAGAAATGTTGGAACAAAAAATGAAAAAAAAAAATTGTGAGACATCCACTAGGCAGCAGAGGCATTCATTTGGCCTGGTGGTTAGAAGGAAAAGTTGTACTTACTACTCAAACCAACCAATAATAAGTTAAAGTCCCATTAACCGTTAGGGGTACTTTTATTCCAAACCAACCAATAAGGTTCTTCTTTTCCTATTTATAGTAAAGTATTTTGACCTGGAAACTCTCATCCCCAAAATCTTGAGGGTCACCTTCTCTATGTTCATAGTTTTGGTTAAATCCTTTTTGTCCTAAACCTTTGTAAACCTTTAAAGCTGATTTTTGCGTGTGTGTGCATGTAATGCCCCATACACACGATCGGACTTTCTGACAACAAAACCATGGATTTTTGTTCGAAGGGTGTTGGCTCCAACTTGTCTTGCATACACACGGTCACACAAATGTTGGCCAACAATTACGCACGTAGTGACGTACAAGACGTACGTGATATCTCCATTATGAGCGCTAGTTTTACAAGACCAAGCGCTTCCGGCTCGTCCTTGATTGCATGCGTGGACTTGTACACAAGATTGGAAAATCCGACAACAAACATTTGTTGGCGAGAAATTTGAGAGCCTGCTAGCCAACATTTGTTGGCAGAAAGTCTGACAACAAATTTTCGATGGAGCATACACACGGTCGGACTTACCGCCAACAAGCTCACATCCAACATTTCCCGCTGGAAAATGTAATCGTGTGTACGCGGCATAAGATAGCAAATCGAAGGCTTAGCACCTGTTTTTCTAAATGGTTTGCTCCTGTTGACATTTCCCACCACTTCCTGTTGCGTCTGACACCTGTCATTAGTACAAGGGAATATCTCCGGTGGGGTTACAAACAGCAATAAAACGCTTCCTGAGATTTTAACCCTGCCCCACTCTACTAAGTATGTTGTTTTTGTTGCTGTCTCAAGTGATGGGTAACGCTGGCTGAATAAAATAAATCCTCCATCCACTCTATACCACAAGTTAGGTGAATCCCCTTGCTGAGCTGTTTTCTGATAAGGTTTGGTGGTGGTTATCAGAATACCTGAACAGCACTTGCATCTGATTGGATGCAGCCGCTGTTCAGCTGGCAATTTTCCACCTCGCCTCTTTTATATTTTGTTCAAAGGATTTCGGGTGGGAGGGACTGACAGAGACACCTAAGCGAATTTCAGCATACTGAAAAGGCAGGTCGCTCATTGCCTTTATATTTTTTTTTTTTTTTATCTTTATGTACATTCCTTTTTTTCAGGGTTTGTTGGTCCAGTCACATGAATTCATGATTTTTTTTTATCCCTCCTGTCGTGGGGGGCAGGTCCTAGCACTGCTCTCTACAGTGGTTTCCTGTGATTTAGGGTAGCTTGATGCACCCTATAGAAGTGGGTTCACGACACCTTGGCACCTGAACAAATGGGTTCACAGGAAGTGGGTCAAGTGCTTGACATCGCTTAACCCAGAAAAGACTCAGTGCTGGACCTTGAAACAGTGAGCCTGTGGGCAACGTACCATAATGTGCTTTAAAAATATTTTAAAATTATTTTTTAATCATATCAAGCTGGAGTTGGCCTTTAATATTTTTGCTCAGGCCTCAAACTCACTGTCCCATTGTAATAAAATTCCAGATGTGTCTGCACATATGTAACACAGTGCACCCGGAAAGTATTCACAGCGCTTTCCACGTGTTCCACATTTTGTTATGTTACAGCCTTATTCCAAAATTGATTAAATTAATTATTTTCCTCAAAATTCTACAAAAAACAAGCCCATAATGGCATTGAGAAAGAAGTATGTTTGAAATCTTTGCAAATTTATTAAAAATAAAAAACGAGCTTGGCACTCCTATTTTTGGTCAGTTTCTCCCATTCTACTTTGCAGGACCTCTCAAACCCCATCAGGTTGGATGGGGAGTGTCGTGCACAGCCATTTTCAGATCTCTCCAGAGATGTTCAATCGGGTTCAAGTCTGGGCTCTGGCTGGGCCACTCAAAGACATTCACAGAGTTGTCCCATAGCCACTCCTTTGTTATCTTGGCTGTGTGCTTAAGGTCGTTTTCCTATTGGAAGAAGAACCTTCGCCCCAGTCTGAGGTCCAGAGTGCTCTGGAGCAGGTTTTCATCAAGGATATCTCTGTACATTGCTTCATTCATCTTTCCCTTGATCCTGACTAGTCTCCCAGTTCCTGCCACTGAAAAACATCCCCACAGCATGATGCTGCTGCCACCACCATGCTCAACTGTAGGGATGGTATAGGTCAGGTGCTGAGCGGTACCTGGTTTCCTCTAGACATGCTTGCCATTCAGTCCAAAGTGTTCAATATTTGTTTCATCAGACCAGAGAATTTTGTTTCTTATGATCTAAGAGTTCTTCAGGTGCCTTTTGGCAAACTCAAGGCGGGCTGTCGTGTGCCTTTTTACTGAGGAGTGGCTTCCGTCTGGCCACTCTTCCATACAGGCCTGATTGGTGGAGTGCTGCAGAGATAGTTGTTTTTCTGGAAGTTCAGAGAAACGCTGAAGCTTTGTCAGAGTGACCATCGGGTCACCTCCCTGGTTAAGGCCCTTCTCCCCCGATCACTCAGTTTGGCCGGGCGGCCCGCTCTAGGAAGAGTCCTGGTGGTTCTAAACTTCTTCCATTTACGGAAGATGGAGACCACTGTGCTCATTCAGACCTTCAATGCTGCAGAATTTTTTTTTTGTACCCTTCCCCAGATCTGTGCCTCGATACAATTCTGTCTTGGACATATACAGACAATTTCCTTCATGGCTTGGTTTGTGCTCTGACATGCACTGATAACTGTGAGACCCTATATAGACAGGTGTGTGCCTTTCCAAATCATGTCAAATCAACTGAATTTACCACAAGTGGACTTCATTCAAGTTGTAGAATCATCTCAAGGATAGTCATTTGAAATAGGATGCACCTGAGCCCAATTTTGAGTGCCATGGCAAAGGCTGTGAACACTTTGTGATTTTTTTCATTTTTCATTTTTAAGAAATCTGAAAGATTTCAAACAAACTTCTTTCATGTTGTCATTATGGGGTATTGTTTATAGGATTTTGAGGAAAATAATGGATTTGATCAATTTTGGAATAAGGCTGTAGCATAACAAAATGCGGAAAAAGTGAAGCATCGGGAATACTTTCCGGATTCAATGTATGACTTCATCATTCGTGAACAATTGGAATTGCACAGTCGGTTCCAGTAGGATCTGCATGTGGAGATGAAGCTTTTTTTTCCCATATATGTCAGTACTAGCAGTCAAGTGTTGACGGGGGATAATTCCTGAGTAAATACTGTAATTGAACAACCTTCTGAAAATGTCTCTTTTTCTATGCTTTTTGTCTGCTGTTTCTCTTCTGTTTTCCTTTCTGGAGCGCGTTACTGACCTATCGTGCTTGCGGCTTGCCGTATTTTCCCAAACAAAATAAATATTGGATTAAGAGCCGCTTAGCTCCTTCTGCCTGAGCCAATTATGTTGTCCTTCTTTTCCCTGGCTCTGGGACAAAATAGAAGTGATTGGCATTTTGGGTTGTAATTACAATTAAAGTTGATTCTTTTTGTAAGGAATCGGCTGCCAACATTTTGGAGAGAGAATTGTTTTGTTTGAAGTTTTTTGGTTGGGTTCCCACTTTACAGAAGAAGTGAGCTAGTTCTATTCAACCTCCATGGTTAATATTGCAATACATTTATTTTGTTTGCCTAATCAAGTGAAACACTAGTTATATTAATAAGCAAGTTAATGATATGTCAAATATTGTTTTAAGAACCTTACGGCTGTGCAGAAAGTGATTCTGCAGAATTCAGATTAACATCGTTGGGCTTCAGCACACACTATACTGTCCACTTCCTTTTTATTTTCACAATTTTTATGGAATTAATCATCGATCAAAATTCTTAAAGCAGAATCTTCCTTTAACGTTTAATACAGATGCTTACCATATAACAAAAAGTTGTGTACATTGTTTTATTCTCTGCCTAATCATAATCCTATAAATAATAGTTATCTTACTGAGCTATTCTTGGTATGATTATTTTAAAGTGAACCTAATATCAGATGTATTTTCCATGCTAAGAAGGTCAGAAAGAGAGCAGATTGGGAGAGAGGGTACCATCAGAGAAAGATGGAGCAGACAGAGTCGTGGGGAGATGGGATGGACAAAGATGAACAGAAGGTAGTGTGGCAGGAGATGGGGTGGACAATAGAGTGTAGTATGTGAAGAGAATGGTATGAAGCACAAAGGGTTCAGTGGGAAACAGCGAGTTGACAGAAGGTGGTGTAGGTCGGAGATGGTGTAGACAGAGTTGGACATAAGGTAGTGTGCGAGGAAGATGGAGCAGAAAAAGACATGAGATGGGGTGGACAATGATAGACAGGAGGAGATGGAAAATAGGGTGTAGTTTGTGAAAGGAGTGGCGTGGAGACAGTGGGGTGAGATATGTGGCTGTGTCGCATTCCCCTGCCTTTCCATTGAGCATCTTGAGCCAAAAGCAATGCCCAGTACTTCTGGCTATGTAGAAGCACATGACTCATTGCTTGCGACAGCATTGTTGCATGGAAAGTTCTTATCCCTGTCTGATGCTGTGGATCTGGCTACTTGTAGCATGTAAGGGATTTCCTTTTGCTTCCAATGGCTAAACAGACTGATTCAGAAGTGAAAGGAAGGTGAGTGTAAGCTTCTGAGATATCTGAGATTAAAGTGAATTCATGACTTTGCTCTGCATGGGCAAATCACATGTCCACTTTAAGCCCATGTTTACTAAAGAGAAGGTGGTCATGCATTGTCATTTTGTCTGGGTATGCAATCCACAATCTTAGATTTATTTGAAGGTGGGACTTCAGGCTCTTGTAAAAACTGAGGAGATGCAGATGTGTGAGAACCCTTTAATGCTTCTGCCTGGGTGTGTTGAAATCATGCTTCCATAAAACTCTTCTTTAAAGTTTGTTACTTTATGGCTAAACCACCATGCCAGTGTTATTTGATGGCTTGTTCCTGAGGAAATTCAAACTTCACCCCCCCAGATCAACGAAGGCAAAATGCACTGCCGCTATGCTCCGTAATTTTAACTTTTTGGGGGACTTTTTTTTCTTCCTTTTAAACCCCCCACCTACCCACCACCATTTTCACCGTAATGAGAATGAAGTGTCCCTGCTTTCTTAGCCTCCTGGTATTCCACATCACATAATTTATTAGGCTGCAAGAGTAGGGATACAATAGTGACCAGTGGGCAGAGTTGCCGACATCAATAAAAGCCGACTGCCTGAACCCAGAAGTGATAGCTGGCTTCCAATGGCTGAGAAGTCCAAGATGGCACCGTGTGACCCAGGCTGCTCCACCTGATCAAACGTCAGCCGATGGGCATGACGTTTAAAGCCCAACTACAGACAAAAAAAATAATACCCTTTGCAGTGGGGCTGTACTCGCACTGCAAAGGTTAATTGCTCGTTTATGTCAAGGGGAACAATTAAAGGCAATATATTCTGCTCGTCCCTGCAGGTTCTGCACCTCTCCATGCTTTTGCAGTCTAGGGTCCTGATGGCATCAAGACCAGAGCATGGTCTGTTTTATACCCGGCTCCTTCAATCTTTCAATCGAAGGATGTTGGGCAGGAGGGGGCCAAAGTGGGCCACCCATGAAGTGAGTTTCAGTCAGTTTATCTGGAACTGAATGCAATTCGATTAGTGTATGGTCAGCTTATCTCTCTTAAAAGATCTGAATTTGATATTTATCCTGACCAGTATATTAGGTGTGTCAAATATTGTGTTGCTTATAATAGAAAAAAGGGTTTTCTACCCAAAGATTTTGCACAGAATGGAAAAAGTGTTGATGCTCAATTGCTCATCTTCTCTACAAGAATGGGCCAAATTGAATCATGACAATTTTTTGTTCCTCAGACTTTAAACCACTTTCATCTGGTCTCACTTTATTACACAAAGTTACTGTTTTGTCTATATACTTCTTTTCTTAAATCCTTTTCCCCTCCAAACCTTATTATGTTATGTATCCTTAGATTAAATGTAGGAGTATGTGGAAAATATATATAATTGGGATTCTTTGTTCAAATGACAAAATCATATTATGGAAGCAGGGCACGCACTGAATATAAGTCTATGGTGTTTTTTTTTTTGTTTTTTTTTAATTAAGCTAAAATTTAGATTGGGAGAGCAGATATCTACATAAAAACTAGGACTGCAAAATCTTTAGAAAAAGTGATTCATGCCAATTTTGGCTTACAAAATGTAAGCCAATTCTTTTTTTTTTTTTTTTTTTTTTTTTTTTTTAATAGGACCCTTGCCAGGTTGTTATTGCGGTCACTGTCCCCACTGGGCTAATTCAACCTCTTTATTTGTCCTAGTGACCATTTAAGAACCAATTTATTTCTTTGCGTTCATGTCTTTACGTTTTTTTAACACATGTGCTGTAAAGCTCATTTACATGCCTTGCATTAAAATGTATATAAAAAGCAAAGATGGAATTTTAAAGGTGCCAACACAAGTAAATAGAAAAATTTTAATTTTATTGTAAACATTGAAAAATAGTAACAATTTCATATAAAAACATCAAGGAATATCCATACGGCTTTTACAGTGAAGTTGCAGTAACTTCATCTCTACATGTTTCGCCAGTCTATGGCTTAATCAGGAGACTTTACAAATACTGCATACAAAATCACTAAAGGTTCAAAAACAATATGCTAATCAAAACAGACACAAAAATACAGCCAACACTTAAAGTACTTGTACATATATGTATTAAGCAGTGCACTAACTGCAATAAGAAATATTCAGAAACATGGTGCACATATTCATAGGTCATCTGGGGGGCTTCCTCACCTGCCTTATAGCACAATAGTTTAAACTCACACTATAAATTGGATATTAGGATATTTCATGGAGATATCAGTGAGCCATGGGAGAATATGGGTCATAAAACTGCCTGCCTAGGAGGGGAAGTAAATAATGAATAATAGCTGAATAACCAAATATAAACAAGCCAGCAAAGCTTATGGATAATACCTACCACTACTGTGGAAAAATAGGAACCCACACAGATAGGCAAAATGGGATCATTAAAGTGTTACCAAACCCAGGAGTGTGCATTCACTATATCTATTCTCCCACATTACACAGAACATGGAAATGCAATTATTTTAGTAAATATAAACTGCTAAATACCTTTTCTCATCAGCAGTATAAAGGAGTCTTGTGGCTTCTATCAGTTCCTAGTAAAGCTTGTAGGAGAAGTTTTCAAACTGCACTGAGCGGTCCTATTGGGATCCAGGATCCCTGACCCTCTGCCTGGACAGTGCTGATTGGCCCGTGTGCTGATCACATACACCCTCCCAAGAAAAAAAAAAAACCTCTCTAGCAATACACACCAAACTGAGCATGTGCAGCCTGACTACAAAGGCTCTGTACTATCCAGTCATGTTCTGGAGTCAGTGGAAGAATTGGAGGATCTGTGCACACAGGATCAAACAGCTTTTTTTACACAATGCAGAGGATTAACCCTCTTAGGTTCCACAGTGAATATAACAAGCATGCTTTACTGCATATACACACTGATTTTACTGTTGTAGGTTTAGTAACACTTTTAAAATCACATATCTTTAGTTGTAAAGCAATGTGAAATCAGGCCACACAGTGACTAACAAAGAAATGACACAGCTGAAATACAAAAAAACACAACACGCTCGGGTATATAAAATACCCAGCTTACATGTACCAGTAAGTTTACTCAAGGATATTCATATCACATATAGCTCTCACCATGTCAGTGTAACAAGGTAGGACTCCAAATCCTTCCTGGGGCAAGGCCACGGTAGTAAACCGCCACATACAAGGCCCCTATATCTCCCCCTCTCTCTGGTGTCCAGTGGCAATGGTAGAGATGCGGACGCCTAAAAAATGCCATTGCACATGAGCGACCCACCCGCCGTACATGACATCCAACATGATCCTCTTTTTTTTTTTTTTTTTTTTATAAAGCTATTCACTATAGTGCATTCTCATGCACTGCAACACAGGTGCTTTGCTTTACTGCATTTGGGTGTTATTTAAATGTAATGCCACTGCAAAGCAGTAGTGCATGTTACATGTGTTCCCATGCATTGTCATGACTCAGGAGTCTTATGCCCCGTACACTCAATCGGACTTTCCGACAACAAAACCGTGGAATTTTGTTTGAAGGTTGTTGGCTCCAACTTCTCTTGTATACACACGGTCACACAAATGTTGGCCAACAATTATGAACGCGGTAACACGGTGACGTACAAGACGTACGACCAGACTGAGAAAAAGGAAGTTCAATAGCCAGTGCGGCTCCTTCTGCTTGATTCCGAGCATGCGTGAACTTTTGTGCGTCCCACTTGTGTACACATGATAGGACTTTCCGACAACAAAGTTTTGTTGGCGGAAAATTTGGGAACCTGCTAGCCAACATTTGTTGTCGGAAAGTCCAACAACAAATGTTCGATGGAGCATACACACAGTCGGACTTTCAGCCAACAAGTTCACATCTAACATTTGTTGTCGGAAAATCCGATCGTGTGTACGGGGCATAAGTGATCAGCAAAAGTAAATCCTCAATTTTGGGTTGGTCCCACAACATAAAACCGTAAAATAGTTGCATTTTTTTCTGGTGACCACTCTCGAAGAGGGGATTTCTCCTACTTTGTAGAGATTTCATTTTATTTCATGTTTTGTCTTCAGGACAGAAAATGAATAGAAAACTTGAGGAAAAAAAAGATAACTTTTCAATGGGACACAGATGGCCAAATAAAGAAAAACTGACTAGTTTTAAGCCTTCAGTACTCTATTCAAAATAGACAGACGTTTTGGCTTTATACTTTTAGGTGCTGAAAATGTGATATTGCAGCATATTTAGATTAATAATATACGGTAGTATTCTTCAGAGACAGTCAAAATATTGTAAATTAATATATAGTTTTAGGAGGCCCATAGCAGGAAGTGAAACCTTCTTCAGGCAATGTCTGGCTTCTTTTAATTTAAAGCAGTAAATTAGCCATTAACCATATTCAGTTCCACCCAATAATGATTCTTCCACATGAACAATAATGCCCCGTACACACGGTCGGATTTTCCGACGGAAAATGTGTGATAGGACCTTGTTGTCGGAAATTCCGACCGTGTGTAGGCTCCATCACACATTTTCCATCGGTTTTTCCGACACACAAAGTTTGAGAGCAGGATATAAAATTTTCCGACAACAAAATCCGTTGTCGGAAATTCGGATCGTGTGTACACAAATCCGACGGACAAAGTGCCACGCATGCTCAGAATAAATAAAGAGATGAAAGCTATTGGCCACTGCCCCGTTTATAGTCCCGACGTACGTGTTTTACGTCACCGCGTTTAGAACGATCGGATTTTCCGACAAGTTTGAGCCAACATCCGTCGGAAAAAATCCTAGGATTTTGTTGTCGGAATGTCCAAACAAAGTCCGACCACACGTACAGGGCATTAGTTCCTTCGCTACAAGGGGCCATATTGTGTCATTTAGTGTACAGGTACTGCAACTGTGTCATAAGAGTTCATTCTCTACTAACCCTCTCTCTTGTTCCTTTGTAGGCCTTGCTTTCAGTACATGACACAGTAGCTCAGAAGAGCTATGACCCGGTCCTTCCTCCCATGCCAGAAGACATTGATGATGATGAAGATTCTGTGAAAATTATTCGGCTTGTGAAGAACAGAGAACCTCTGGTGAGATATGCTAACTTTCTGCATTTTATTGTAAAGCTCATTCCTCCAAGTGTGAGAAAGACTCATGGTCTGTGCTGCCCTCTTCAACCAGGTTCTTCTTTTCATTTTCAATCCTGTCCTGGAAAATAGATGAAGTTGGAACATTGAGGCTGGGTTCACACTTAATTCGGATGAGGCTCAAAGCAGGGGTCCGGTGCGTTACTGTTCTCCATTTCAGGTCTGAATTTTTGCCTGAATTTGGACCTAAAACAGACCCAAAGATGCACAGGTCCCCTGTGCAATCTGCTGCACAGCCGCCCCCCCCCCATCGGAGATGTGTGAACCCAGCCTGAATCTGTTACTATGAATCAGTTTGTTAAAAAGAAATTGCAAATTTGTGTATATGTATGCATGTATATACACAGATATAAACCACCATCAGACCCTCTAGGCGTTGAGATCCAATCCCCCGACCCCTGTCCAGACCTCTTGCCAGCATGGCACATACAGAGCACAGTGAGTTTATCTCAGACTTCTCTTCAGGCTCTTTGTCATGGGACTTTGTCACATGAATGGAAACGGGAAGTGGGGATAGATTTCAGAACTGGCATTATTGCATTGGGTGGCTTAAGAGGGCCTCAGGAATTAGTGTAACCCTTTTGATGCCAGACCATTTAATAACTAAAATGTGCATTTTTGAAAATAACCACCAAAAGCATTACATTTTTTTAGATTTAAGTAAAAAATACATTATAATCATTTTTATAATCCCCTTTTTTGTAAAATAGAAAAGATGAGACTGTGTTGAGTAAATCGATATCAAACAAATCAGACCTCAAAATTGCGCGTGCCCACAAAACAGAGACTGCTTAAAATTTCACATAAAATTTTGCATAGATGACACTTTAAAAACCTCTATAGCTTATCAGTTTAAAGTTAACTGTTCATATTGGTCTTAGAATTATTCCTCCACATCTGATGTGTGCGGCAGTGCCTTACATGTGTTGCACAATCAGCATTTACGTACATGTGTTCTAGGCGTGCAGATTTTAGGTATGTGTGTACATATGGACTCCTTAACTTTTATTTATTTTTTACAAGTGGTTGAGAACCTCAGACATGAAATATTAACAAAGAATATCATTCTGTAGAGCGTACTTACACTTAATGCTTTGAGTTGAGATTCATTTCTGTCTGCTGCTTCATTGCTCTGCTATCTGAATGAGTCACTTCTGACAAGTTTTCCTGACATGAAACGGTAAAAAGGTGACAGGGGTGGAATCTCAAGCACACAGCCTGTGGCTGACATCCTCAGCTCTGTTTCTGTGTGCTGTGTGAAGTGGGGTGTGTCCCTTGCTTCCAACAAACCAGCTCTCAGCTCTCCTCACTGAGTGTAACTTCAGCTCCCCGCCCCCTGCTTTCTGAAAGTGCAAACAAGCTGTATAAATTCTGCACTTTGGATGGATGAAGAGAAGACTGTAGAAAAACAAATACAACTTATGTAGGAGGATTTGTTTAATCTCTGTGTATCACCTGAGGCCAGTCACTTCACTGGGTATATATAAGGATTTACAACTTTCCTGACGGGGCTTATAAGCGCAATGTGATAGCATTGTGCTTGTGACATATCCTCTTTATAGAGAGAATTAGGGATCTACTAGACCCCTGATATCTCCCCTGCCCTAGTAATTTGAGTACAGACTCTACTTGATCTGCTGTTTACCTGGCCACAGCCTGCCATAATCTGACAGCTGTGAACCCAGAATTGCTCAGAGCAGAGCCCTTCCAGGTTCACATTACAGAGGGAATATCAGGTGTTGGATCTCTCCTCCAGGAACACTGCTCACCATCCTGACTATTTTGTTTATGGACCCGCACTCTGCCACCCATAGAAGTGATCAGCAGGCTGTACAGCCATCCTGATTACTTGTAGTTAGGAGGTGACTGATAATAATGATTTAAAACATTTGCAGTCGTGAGTTTGTTTTGCCAAAGACTTAGTTTAATTCCATGACGTGTGGTACATGTGATAATGGCATTGTGATTTATGATAATTGGCTGGACTTAGCCTTACTTACCCTTACCCTTACTTACTTACCCTTCTGTAAACTGACCACGGTGTATCATGGCTTCTGAGACCAGACACCGTGGTCCGTTTACGTACCTCTGTTTACACCCCTCCTGCTGCTCTCATAACACTAACCTGTATACACCATCAGCACTTCCTCCTATTGCAGTGTCCCCCTCTGTGAATTATTTCTAAATTTAAAGGTAAATACTTCATTTAAGAGCTGAGATTGCGATCACATGACCAGCCAGCTCACTCCTCCCCCCCCCCCCCAGGCTGACATCAGAAGAGGAATCTCAGCCCCGCCCGCTGCATCTCTCAGAGGAGAAAAGGAGAAAGCTGGCCAGTTATGCGATCGCAATCTCGGCAGTGAAATTAGGTATTTGCAGCATTTATTTTTATAAATCCCACACAGACGGGGACACTACAATAGGAGGCAGTGCTGATGGTGTATACGGGGTAGAGTGGCTTAACAACCACACTAACTCCAACGTTTATGATTTCAATTCCAGACAATATTGTGTAACTATAACTTTTATTGTGTCTGTTGTTATCTAGTCAGGGTTTAGCATAAACCTTTTTTTTTTTTAGATTTCCCACCATAGTTTTTCTCACCCACACACCTACCAGGAGAGCTGATTTGCTGTATGCATAATGTTACCCCAAAACAACAGCACTGGGTGCATGCACTTAGGCCCCTTTCACATGAAGGGTCCGATCAGGTCCGCCTGTCAGTTCTTCAAGCGGACCTGATCGGACAGTCCATTCATCCCTATGAACCGGTGTGTATAAACTGACTTGTGTCCATCCCCTTCCGTCTAGGTGGATCAGATCGCAGGGCGGTTAGGTGTAAATATACAGCGGAGTCCATTTACTCTCGACTGTTTATAGAGAAGATCGTGCTCTGTCCATGTCTGCTCTGCATATACTTAGCAGACACAGACCTGTCACTCGCCTGCTCTGCTCTGATCAGCAGGGGATGAGCGGACAGATCCCCAGTTGATCAAAAATGGAGTCGTCGCAGCCCCCCCCCAGATGTGAAAGGCAACTTGTCACTACAGGGTTCAAACTAAACCTTGGTGTAATAGAAGATGTTGTATACTTACTTTTCCAATGGCTCATATCTTCAAACCCTACCGCTTTTCTGATCTCCGGCCACTGCAGGTATCTAGGCTTTTTGGGGATGCTGAATACCTGCAATCCCATTCCCTCTCCCAAATCCCTGTTGGTTATTGATGCTGTCCATCACATTAAAACCAGTGGAGAGTTGCAGAAGGCGGTGGGTCAGTTCTCAACATTCAGAGGAAAAGTCAAGCCTTGCCTTTTTGAGTTTCCCAGGTTTTGAAGGTCTTACCAATCTGAGAAGTTATATGAATGTGGACAACTGCATGTCATTGATAACTCCAGCTCAGGTGATTTTATGTCCTGACGGGTTTACTGTTACGCACTCCTATTACCCCTTTGTTTGTCCATTCTTTGCAACTTTAATGAAAGTGTTTTTCTGGTCCATCCGCCCTATTACCTCCCCTCCTGTATGATGTATCATGTCACATAAACACAAGGTACATAGATTTATTGTCCTACTGTAACTCACTTGTATTATTTAGTTAACAGAGTCATAAAATGAAGTGTCCGTGTCCTGTTTGTATTCCATTCAGCTGCATGATTGATAATGGTTATTGTAAAAACCTTTAGAATGCCTGCTGAGCAGAGTAGGTGTATTGTGCCGCAATATCTAGGACCAAAGCCTGCTCAGCCCTGGATAGTCATCAGCAGAAAGATGATAGCTGCTCGGGGATATCTGGAAAATGCGAAGAGAAAAAATCAGGAGTATGATGATATTCTCCGTGTGAACACATTTCCGCTCTCTAGTACTTGGCCTCCCAGTGCTTCTCTCCATCTGCCTTCCAGCCAGGAAGGTGTTAAAGGAGAACCCCGGTCTTGTGAATAAGCAGCATACTGCTTCAAAGCATAGATGACAAGTAACACTTAACATGCACATGACGGTAACCTACCTGCCCTTCTGGTTTTGTAGGAAAACCTATTACTTGAACATAAGAAATACTAAGCAAGTTACATGGTCTTAGTCCTGGATAAAAAAAACACTCTTCATGCTTCTGCATGCTTTTCCTGTTGTTGATGTGAGCTGCACTGTACGTGACTGACAAGTACTATAATTAGATTAGTCTGATCTCCAGTAGCATTTCTGTGCACATAGCTGCTTCTGTGTACAGTAGTGGCTGCCAAACCAGCAAAGTTTGAAAAACAGGAGGTCCAAAATGGCAAAGGCAACTGAAAAAGCATCAAGAGGGGAAAATTAAGGCAATTATTATAAGTGTGGAAATAAAGAGTGCACAGAAATATGTGACAGATAGAAAAATGTAAAACTTGCTCGTGAAATAAATATGACTTGGAACAGATTGAATGCTCAGTTTAAAATGTATGTCAGGGCAAAGTAAAAAACATATTCAGTACATCTCTGTAATACATGCTTGTTACCTCATGTTTTAACCTTTTAAAAGTACTGCAAACACAGAAAAATACCAGTTGAATTGTGTAGAAATCCAGTATGCTCCCTCCTGACTTCTTGTCTGATCTAACAACACATTGCCTCTGCTGAGCATGAATCCAATGCACCATGAGCCCTTCCTGATGGACTACAGAACTACACCTGTCCTCCAACCCTCTCTGTCCCACTCCACACTGATTAAGTCCCACTGCCTACATTGCTTTACAATTGATTTCTTTCACAGTAAACTGTGCTGATGCTTGACTCCGAAGAGTCCGCCCAGACACTGTGTGTGTGTGTGTGTGTGTGGATAAGGACTCTTGGTAGATGTAGTTCTGGGTACATGCCTATGTCAGTAGGAACTGAGCAAAATAAAACCAGAGAAATTTCCAGCTCAACTTACCGACCAGTCTGCGACCAACTTAATTATCCTGTCTAACAGTATGCATTAAAAACAGGGGTTTAGTCTGCACACATTTGCTAACATAAGCGCAAGCTACAGAGCCTCACCAAGGCACCCCGGTTTTTTCTGTAGTCCTAACTCTAAATTTTGTGAGCCTCCACAGTGGAAGCACATGCATTATAATGGATAGGCAGAGGGCAGGTGAACCTGGAGGTAGCCATCCCCTCCTTAAAGGCACAGGGTGCACTGCAAACCCAGCATATAGCACAATGGCAGCAAAGGTGTCCAGTGCATCCCCTCACCAATAGTTTAACAATACAAACAAATGGCCAATGCCCACACCTCATGGATGCAAACAGCTTGGCAGCAGAGGCACCAAATTAGGAGATAGGATTGGAGCCCTCTTTATGGACCTTGCTTTGTGCACTGGTCAGAATCATTTGATGGAGTGGGATTATGGCAATTGTTTGATTTTCAGGGGTTGGGCTTGGCCCCTTAGTTCCCATGAAGGGAACTCTTAGAGTCTTGACCTCAACCTGATAGAACACCTTTGGGATGAATTAGAGTGGAGACTGCGAGCCAGGCCTTCTTGTCCAACATCAGTGCCTTACCTGACAAATGCGCTTCTGGAAGAATGGTCAAACATTCCCATAGACTCTCCTAAACCTTGTGGACAGCCTTCCCAGAAGAGTTGAAACTGTTCTAGCTGCAAAGGCTGGGCCAACTCCTCATTGAACCTTACGGACTAAAACTGGGATGCCATTAAAGTTCATATATGTATAAGATGAAAGTTGCGCTATCTCAATTAGTGAATAAAAGAAATAATCCAAATTCATATACAAGAAAAACTTTGTAATGTAAAAAAACTCAAATATCAAAAATAAAAAACTTCAAGTCCATATATAAAAAGTCCAAATTACATATAAGAGTAGAAAAGTGCATGTGCAGGCAAATATATAGCGGTCTTCAATATCATCGAGATGTGCAAAAGTAAAAAGTGCAGTAATCAAGTGCAGGAAAAAACATCAAATCTTAATGTGTAGTCACACTCTTCCACCATCTGAAATCCACCACAAGTGCCCCAGCCTCTCACCTCAGGTTAAGACTCTAATGGGTCTAAGGTCGCTTCTGGTAAGTAAAAGCCAGGAGGATCCTCTCCAGTCAAAAACGTTTCCTTAGAGTATCAAACACAGCAAGGGTATGCAGCAATGGTATGGATAGGAATAAACAGTGTTCTCCCTCTTTGTTATATAGGTCCTCCCTAAACTCCTCCACTGTCCTCCATATGCAACTCATAGAAGATAAAGGAGATCTCCATAGTGCAGTAATCACGTAAAATATATTTCTTGAAACAACTTACAACTTGAACTTACATTTAAATTTCAAAATTTTCAGCAACGATATATACAAAGGCTTCCGGTCTCGGCGGCGACCGGAAGAAAAACGTCACTCGGCTCCTCCCAACGCATTGTGTCACAGATCACGTGACTTTTTAAAGGGCTGGAGGCGGGTATACGTAACCCGATAGCAGCCATTTGAAGCTTCATCTTAGTAAATACTAGTCATGGCAGTATTCTAGATGAAAGACAATTATTGAATACCTCCAAACATCAATGAAAATCAAAAAAGAGTTAGATAAATAAATAAACCACGATGGTCACAGCTCACCTACGGCGACATCTAGTGGTAACTAGTTAAAAAAAACATATATAATATAATAAAATAATCAAAAATACGATATAAAATTTTTTTAATCAAAATTTACGTTATGCCCAAAGGGCACCAATGATTGGAATACGTGGATCCAACGAGATTCCATTTGGGCATAAAGTAGATGTTTGGAGGTATTCATAATTGTCTTTCATCTAGAATACTGCCATGACTAGTATTTACTTAGTTGAAGCTTCAAATGGCTGCTATTGGATTGCCATGACAATAGGAAGTGTATTTAATTCTGGCTATGTCTACCCGACTCCAGCCCTTGATAAAGTCACGTGATCTGTGACGCCACGCGTCGGGAGGAGCTGGGTGATGTTTTACTTCCGGTTGCGGCCGCGACCGGAAGCCTTTGAATATATCGCTGCTGAAAATTTTAACGTTTAAATGTAAGTTGCTGATTTTAATAAATATATTTTATCTGATTACTGCACTATGGAGATATCCTTTATCTTCTATGAGGTGCATATGGAGGAGAGTGGAGGAGTTTAAAGAGGACGTATATAACACAGAGGGAAAACATTGTTTATTCTTATCCACCACCATTGCCGCATACCCCTGCCGTGTTTGATACTCCAAGGGAATGTTTTTGACTGGAAAGGATACTCGTGGCTTTTATTTACAGAAGCGTCAATAGACCCGTTGGAGTCCTTACCTGAGGTGAGAGGCTGGGGCACACTTGTGGATTTCGTATTGTGGAAGAGAGTGTGACTACACATTAGGATTTGATGTTTTTACCTGCACTTCATTACTGCACTTTTTACTTATGCACGTCTTGATGACATTGAAGATTGCGATATATTTGCCTGCACATGCACTTTTCTACTCTTATATGAAATTTAGATTTTTAATATATTGACTTGAAGTTTTTTATTTTTGATACTTGAGTTTTTTTACATTAAGCATTTTTTCTTGTATATGAATTAGTATTATTTCATTTATTTACTGATTGAGTTAGTGCCACATTCATCTTTTACCTATATACTTATTTGTGGGGACACACATTTTTAATGTTGGTTGCCACCCTTGAATTATTTTGAGTTATATTTGTGGTTTGCGCACTAGTCCTTTATTAAAGTCCATATGCTTGTAAAGTATGTATAGTGTGTGTGCGTATCAGGGTAGCCATCAGAAATTTTTGGGCCCCTTACACAGCTTTAGGCCTGGGCCCCCCCCCCGCGCCTGACCACCAACATTCCCCAGGGCTTGCCCACAGGCCATCCCACCAAATCCGCACACCGACCACCTCACCTGTACGCACTCAGCCCCCCTCAATCCTGTATATATGTCAGCCCCACCCCCCCACCTGCATATATGTCAGCCCCACCCCCCCACACCTGTATATATGCCAGCCCCCCTCACACCTGTTTATGTCAGCCCCCCACACCTGTATATATGCCAGACCCCTCACACCTGTATATATGTCAGCCCCCCCACCTGTATATATATATATATGTCAGCCCCACACATAAATCTGTAAACACTCAAGCCTCTGGCACCTCCCTGTACACAAACAGCCCCCTCCCTTTCCTTCACAGCCCCTACTTGTAAAGGAAATCCTCCTACCTAGTCCCAGCTCTTTTCACAAAGCTGACATGTTGTTGACACAGAGGAGCACAGTACAGGCAGCTCACACGAGGGATGCACATGCACATAGTAGACAGAGGTGGCAGTAAAGAGCTTGATGTCTGAGCTAAATGACACAGAGAGCAGCAGAAGCTGCAAGATCGTTTTTATAGTGCACAACATGGCTCCCCCTCACCCGTCCTGCCTTCTTCTGGCCTGGGCGGGCCCTTCGGGCACCGGGACTCCTTACTGTTGCATCAGCTGTACCCCCCTGATGGCGGCCCTGGTGTGTATGTGTGTGTGTGTAATATATATATATATATATATATATATATATATATATATAAAAAAAATGTAAGGAACACTTTTTAATCAGAGTATAGCATCAAGTCAATTAAACTCCTGGGATATTGATCTGGCCAGTTAAGTAGAAGAGGGTGTTGTTAATCAGTTTCAGTTGCTTTTTTTTTTAATTAACAACAGGTGCACTAGATAGGAAACAATGAGACAACCTCCAAAACAGGAATAATTTTACAGGTCGAGGCCACTGACATTTTTTTCACTGGTTTTGCATTTGGCTAGGGTCAGTGTCACTACTGGTAGCATGAGGCGATTCCAGGACCCTATAGAGGTTGCACAAGCAGTCCAACTCCTCCAGGATGGCACATCAATACGTGCTATTGCCAAAAGGTTTGCTGCGTCTCCCAGCACAGTCTCAAGAACATGAAGGAGATTCCAGGAGACAGGCAGTTACTCTAGGAGAGCTGGTCAGGGCTGTGGAAGGTCCTTAACCCATCAGCAGGACCTGTATCTGGTAACTGCAAAGGCAAAGAAATTGGGACTTTTAAGGTGCAAGACACAAGAAATATATCAAAAATAATTTTATTTTATAAAAGTTAAAATCAACAAAATTATAATCCATTCAAAATAGGAAACAGTTACAGAATGTGCATAGTAACAAAATTCTCTACATGTTTCACCACTGATTAGTAGCTTTCTCAGGAGATTTACATTTGTCAAGCACTGTCTACTATATGAGAATGGATCTGTATCTGCCTCTTTGTGCAAGGAGCAACAGGATGAGCACTGCCAGAGCCCTACAAAATGACCTTCAGCAGGCCACTGGTGTGAATGTCTCTGACCAAACAATCAGAAACAGACTTCATGAGGGTGGTCTGAGGGCTCGAGGTCCTCTAGTGGACCCTGTGCTCACTGCCCAGCACTGTGGAGCTCGATTGGCATTTGTTGTTGAACACCAGAATTGGCAGGTCCACCACTGGAGCCCTGTGCTTTTCACAGATGACTGCAGGTTCACCCTGAGCACATGTAACAGACGTGAAAGGGTCTGGAGAAGCCGCAGAGAAGTTTATGCTGCCTGTGACATCATTCAGCATGACCGGTTTGGTGGTGGATCAGTGATAGTCTGGGGAGGCATAGCCATGGAGGGACACTCAGACCTCTACAGGCTAGACAATAGCACCCTGACTGGTATTAGGATGGAAATCCTTGAACCCATTGTCAGACCCTACGCTGGTGCAGTGGGTCCCAGGTTCCTCCTGGTGCACGACAATGCCCGGCCTAATGTTCCGAGCGTATGCAGCCAGTTCCTAGAGAATTAAGTAATTAATACCATTAAATGGCCCCCACACTCGCCTGACCTAAATCCAATAGAACACCTCTGGGACATTATGTTTTGGTCCATCCAACGCTGCGAGGTTGTACCTCAGCCTGTTCAGGAGCTCAGTGATGCCCTGGTCCAGATCTGGAAGGAAATACCCCAGGACACCATCCGTCATCTCATTAGGAGCATGTCCCGACATTGTCAGGCATGCATACAAGCACATGGGGGCCAAACTACTGAGTACCATTTTGAGTTGCTGCAATTAAATTTCAGCAAAATGGACTGCATCATTTTTTTCACTTTGATTTTCAGGGTGTCTTGGAATTCTGAAGGTTGATAATTTTCATTTCCATCAAACGATGTGGCAAAGTTCCTAACACATTACCCAGTCCATATCAGTATAGAGATCCAGCATGATATTTTTCCCCATTGAGATCTTATGTGTTTTCAAAGTGCTCCTTTAATTTCTTTGAGTAGTGTGTAATATAAATATATATATATATATATATATATATATCAGCATTTAGCGAAAATTGTTAAAGTTCTCCAATCAATATCTAAATGCAGAATAAACACGCTGCATGCAATCTGTTCCCAGATCTACTCAGTACTGCCTTCTGTGCAACTCATTTTTTTTTCCAAACTACAACACTACTTTTTTCAAACTTTTCAAACTACATTGTCTTTTTCTCAGCCTGCAGCAAAAATTGCAGGATTTGATCCCAGCGACAAGCAGACATGGAAAATTATGTGAAAAAAAAAAATGACACTAATGAGTGAAACGCATATCTCTGGCCTTTTACTGTTAACCCATGGCATTCTCCTGAGAGTCTTTCAACATTTTGCCCACACCAGCCCTATTAATTGCTGCTCTTATTTTATAGCTCAGCGAACATCCTGGAAATTTTATACGTGTTCTGTAGAATATTTGTTTTTGCAAGGAGGAAGTGAGAAGTGATGTCTGCGAAGTCACTTTTGGAGCAGCGTAATGTACACAGAAGGGAGAATGCAGTGCCTCTGTGAGTCATACAGTGAGAGCTTGTCTCTAGATAGACATCTTTGGCGTCGGACAGCAAGAAACCAGCTCTGCTATTTACCGAGGAGGGATTTTTTCAGCTCCAGGGTATAGTTAAATGTTGTCTGTGCAGAAGCCACGCAAAGAGAAGTTTTGTGTTTAAGGTTATGAGGATTTTTTGTGTCCCTGATGCATTAAACCAGCACAGCCGTTCTCTGATAATTCATCACTGTAATTGGGTTTCCTCGCCAGAGGAAGCTAAACATGGAAAACATCAGTCGTGTTTTTGGAGAAAATGACTGAAAACACCGTTGGTCATTTCATTTTGAACATGTTTTCCTTGATTTCACCAAACCTACTTGGCCTTCATCACACCACTAGCCAAAGCTGAAGGCTAACTTGTGGCTACATTTAACCCTTTCATGACCAGATTGAATTAATTCCCAGACCAAATTTAGTAGCTTCAATATGTCTTTGTTAACTTGATAATAAATTTATGACTGTCTGTCTAAATGATTCTCACGTCCTGGTGGAGACCGAGTTGACAAGGGGTTTTCTTCTGCACCTTCCGTCCAGCAGCCCTGAAAGGGGCAACAGGCAACATATAGACATGGAGTTATTAGGAGTGCAGGTATTTACAGGCAGGTTGGTGGAGAAATATAGAGCACTGGACAGGAACCAGATGCATGAACACTGGGGGACTAGACCAAGTGTCAGGAACATGGACCAGCCATGGATGGAAACAGCTTGGCAGCAGAGGTACCAAACTAGGAGATTGAGAATTTATGCTAAGATCAGTAACACCAAAGCAGGAGAGGTACCAATTAAGAAGACCTCATCGGAGCCAAGAGTTCAAGCCAAGGTCAGACAGTTAGCAGAGATTCAAAGCAACAAGCAGTGTGGAGTCAAGCTGTAAGGCCAAAGTCACAGGAGATAGGAGCAGATCTAAAGGCAAGTCAGGTCATACACGTCAAGGCCGGTGCTGAGCGTGCATTCACCAAGCAATGTGCACTAATGCACACTCAACAGCCACCCTAAGCACATGGCCATGCACTATATTATGTGCGCATGCATGTAATTGCACTAGTCTTTTTATATTGGAACTAACTAGACCTTCCTTACAATAAGATTGACTTTTTTATTGGGACATAAAAGACTTTTATTTGGTATACTGTTTTAATAAATACCCTTATGTGTGTTTTTTTTACATTATGGGCTGACACATGGACAAAACAAAAAAAAAAAAGATGTATACACTATATTACCAAAAGTATTGGGACACCTTTACACGCACAAGAACTTTAATGGCATCCCAGTCTTAGTCCGTAGGGTCCAGTACTCAGTTGGCCTACTCTTTGCAGATATAACAGCTTCAACTCTTCTGGGAAGGCTATCCACAAGATTTAGGGGTGTGTCTATGGGAATCTTTCAGAAGCACATTTGTGAGGTCAGGCACTGATGTTGGATGAGAAGGCCTGGCTTGCAGTCTCCGCTCTAATTCATCCTAAAGGTGTTCTATTGGGTTGAGGTCAGGACTCTGTGCAGGCCAGTCAAGTTCCTCCACCCCAAACTCGCTAATCCATGGGGTTGATTTACTAAAGGCAAATCCACTCTGCACTTGGAAGTGCAGTTGCTGTAGATCTGATGGGAAGATCTGAAATCAGGGGAAACTCTGCTGATTTAACTATCCAATCATGTACAAGGAAAAATGCTGCTTACTATTTTCCTTGCATTGCCCCCCCCCCGGATCTACAGTGACTGCACTTCCAAGTGCACTTGTAGTGCAAAGTGGATTTGCCTTTAGTAATAAACCCCCATGTCTTTATGGACCTTGTTTGTGCACTGGTCCAAATCATTTGGTGGAGGAGGGATTATGCCATATTGCCTAACCTCACAAATGTGCTTCTGGAAGAATGGTCAAACACTCTTAAACCTTGTGGACAGCCTTCCTAGAGGAGTTGAAGCTGTTATAGCTGAAAAGGGTGGGTCAACTCAATATTGAACCCTACGGACTAAGACTGGGATACCATTAAAGTTCATGTGCGTATAAAGGCAGGCATCCCAATACATTTGGTAATATAGTATATATGCATGAGCAATTGAGAGATGAAGTAAAAGAAGAAAGTAGTAGGAAAATGAGACCCTTCAACGACAATAACCCCCCACTCTATCCTTCTTTGTTCTATTAAAAAATCTTAATAGAACTTTGATTTTGCTTAACTGCTAATTATTTAACCACTTCCCGCCTGGCCTATAGCAGATTGACGGCTGGGAAGTAGTTCTGTTATTCTGACTGGGCGTCATATGACGTCCAGCAGGATAACATGCCGGCATTACTCGGTTCACGCTGACAGGGAGAGACGATCGGTGGCTCTCCATGTCGGGGGGGGTCTGTGCTGATAATCAGCACATTGATTATCAGCACAGCTCCCTCAAATGTACCAATCACTTGCCAATCCGTGCCCAGCAATGCCCCAACATTAAAGTGTGCTAGTGCCCACCACAGTGCCTATCACTGCCCAGCAGTAACACCTGTCAGTACTTATCAGTACCTAATCATCAGTGCTGCCCATCAGTGCCACCTGTCAGTGCCAATCAGTGCCGCCTGTCAGTGCCCATCACAGCCGCCTGTCAGTGCTGCATATCAGTGCCACCTGTCAGTGCTGCATATCAGTGCCGCCTATTGGTGCCCATCAGTGCTGCATATCAGTGCCGCCTATTGGTGCCCATCAGTGCTGCATATCAGTGCCGCCTATTGGTGCCCATCAGTGCTGCCTAGCAGTGCCCATCAATTCTACATATCCATGCCTCCTCATCAGTGCCACTTTATCAGTGCCCATCAGTGAAGGGGAAAACAAAATTTTATGAAAGAAAATAAAAAAAACTCTTTTTTTTTCAATAATTTTTATCTTTTTTTAGTTTGTTTAGCAAAAAATCAAACCTCAGAGGTGATCAAATACCACCAAAAGGAAGCTCTATTTGTGGGAAGAAAATTATAAAAATTTAGTTTGGGTTCACTGTAGCATGACCATGCAATTGTCATTCAAATTGTGACAGAGCTGAAAGCTGAAAATTGTCCTGGGCAGGAAGGGACGTTAAGTGCCTGGTATTGAAGTGGTTAATATTTATTTTATTTGACTATTTTGTTTATAATACGGGTCGCACATCTTATTTTATTAGCAAATGATTTGCCAGTGACCCTTCAAGACTACAAAAAAAGTGTATTTAAAATAAAATGTAACTTGTTTTGGCCAGTGGCTTTTTTTTAAGGGAATTCGGTATATACTGATTACTTGCTTGAAATGTGTTATTAAATTACATTTTACACCTGAGTACATTTTTGTTTTATGTTAGTCTGTTTATAAGTGGTTGTAATAATCTGTTCTATCATGTAAATGTTCTGTTTTTTTTTTGTGAGAGAATTTTGCGATATCTGGTTAAATTTGATAAAGAGCACTTTGTGTTGTCTGAAGCCGGTGTGCTGCCCTGGAACTCAAGTATACTGGTCTAACCACCACAGTCACTTTGGGAGTATTGGGTGGTTTCATGCTCCAGCAGCTACTAAAAGCTTCTACTATCAATGTTGGTTGGACTGACTCAAGTTATATGTAACATAATAGGGGACCTCCGTACCCAAGTCACCAAATTGTAATTTTTTTCTTTTTTCTGCAGCTTGTATTAAAATAAATTATACATTTTGAAATAATAATTGCTCTGCGTTTTCAGCTGTTTATTTCCCTTATTCTAACAATTCCTTGCTGTCCTTAGGGTGCTACAATAAAGAAGGACGAGAACACAGGAGCCATTGTTGTGGCCAGGATAATGCGAGGAGGAGCGGCTGACAGAAGTGGTGAGAGGCATACACTGTAGAATTATATAGAATGTATGGACTTTGGAAGTATAGAGAACAAAAAAACAGGAACTTTTTATGCTGGAATCTTTCTCCTCTGTTACCTAAAAGGGAATATATAGTGTATTTTAAAGAGGTACTTCACCCTTCTGTGTTATTTTTTTTCCCTCTCCTCTTATCCAGTTTCCCGGGTTAACCCCAATATACGTACTTGTTCAATGTCGTCCTGAAATTCACTGAAGGCCTCCCAACACTGGGTTGCACATGCACTGTGTGCTTTAGATTTCTTTGAAGCCTTCTGGGAAGTGTGAAATGAGTATCCCATTAGGTTTCAGGCAGCTGGGGACGTCTTATCTGCCCATGTGAGAAAAAGGTGACCCCATTTTAAAAAAAAATGGCATCTAGGATTTATTGAAAAGGAGGGAAGGCTGGAACAATATTGTTTAAAGCAGGTGTAAACCTTGGCTGGTTAAAAAAAAAAAAAAAAAACACACCTGTAAGACAGTGGCATGATGTGCTAGTATGCATTGCATACTAGCACATTATGAAATACTTACCTTGGAACGAAGCCCTGCAGCGCCGCGCTGTCACCACTGAGAGGGCTGATATCTTCCCCCGGTCTTTCTTCCGGGTTGTGGCTGTGGCGCTCTGGCTGTGCGATTGGCCGGAGCCGTGATGACGTCACTCCCGCACATGTGCGCAGGAGCACTCGGTTCCGGCAAGAATCTCTGAAGTTCCAGCAAGGTATGCCTTCAAAGCGCATGTGCTGGTGATGTCACTGGCTGCACCCAGGGTGAATATCTCCTAAACGGTGCTCGTTTAGGAGATATTCATTTTACCTACATGTAAGCCTTATTATAGGCTTACTTGTAAGTAAACATCGCAAAGCGGGCTTTAACTCCGCTTTAAATAATTAAAAGGGATAGAAGGTCTGCTGCAAGTGATCACATATTATTTATTATATATTTATTATGATTATTATTTATATATTATTATTATTATTTATATAATAATATTATTACACTTATTATTCCAATGTATACCTTAAAAGTAGGTTTTGATATAACCTTTTGCATCCTTGCTCTGTTAAAAGTATTGATCTTTTTGTTAGTCACTAGAGGGAGCTCTCAGTTGACTCAGTGCAGTTACTCTATATTTTATTATTATATTAATATATGTATTATTATATTAATATATTTTAATATTATTATTATTATTTATTATTATATCTATATTTTTAAGTATCTCACGTAACAGCTGTTGAGATAAGATATTAATCGCATGGGGACTGCACTGTTTTTAGTGAGTCAGACATCTTATAGGTTGTCATTTTGTGAAGGAGCGGTAAACAAAAAATCATTCTGTAATGGTGCGAAGCAGGAAGCTGAAGTTGCATATGTAATAAGCAAATAAGGCAGCCCCATGTACATATATAATTACAAGTTATTTAAAGCAAAAATAATGTAAAACTAAACACTTTGTATTATTTGCATATAGCTGATCAAATTTTTTTATACAGTATGTCTTAACGGAAAGACTGTACACATTACTTTGAATTCCTCCAGGTCTTATCCATGTGGGTGATGAATTAAGGGAAGTCAACGGAATAAGTGTGGAGGATAAAAAGCCAGAAGAAATCATCCATATTTTGGTAAGAAGAATTTTATTTATGGTCTGTGTTGCTTAATTACTATGCTATAAAGCTGTTTGAACTCAGCTTGTGATCCTGGTGTATAAAAGCCACCTTTATTTCCATAGTCACATACTTCAATATATATCCTCTGACTTTATGCTGGTTTATAGCTTTCCTGGTGGCTCAGAGTATTGAGCACCTGTCACCTTTGTGACTTTGAGCAACTTATGGAAACTGAAACTTCAGCAAAATGGCTTTCCACAATAACAGTCAAAGTTTACCCTTCAAGCAAAAGAAATCTGGTTAGTCTGGGCAGCAGCTCCACGTCTGAGTCAATTGTTTTTTTAAATCAGCCCCAAACCTGCACAGAATTCCATAACACCAGGGGTATACCAGATATATACCAAGTATTTATTTCTTAACAATAGTATATTTGTATATACAAAAGTTTAGTATGTGTGTCTATGTATCAGTATAACTGTTCTTACCTTATCTTTTAAAGGCACAGTCTCAAGGTGCAATAACATTTAAAATCATACCAACTATCAAGGAGGAATTGCCAAATAATGAGGGAAAGGTAATATTGTGATCTGTTAAAAAATATTATTTTCATATGCTGTGATACCCATAGTCTGTAGCATTTCTTTAAGGTTCCCACACACATTTCAATCCAGTCATTAAATATCCAATCTTTTCATCATTCAAATTGAACCTAATATAAGTGAGACCAGTGGTTGTTTTTTATCTCTTTTAATGTATTTTTCTTAAAGGCTAGGGTGAAGAAGAAATTGACGGGTTGAAACTATTTTGCTAGATTTTTGTATGGTTGTATCACATACAGTGTATATAAAAAGTCTACACACCCCTGTTAAAATGTCAGGTTTCTGTGATGTAAAAAAAATGAGACAAAGATAAATAATTTCAGAACTTTTTCCACCTTTAATATGACCTATAAACTGTACAACTCAATTGAAAAACAAACTGAAAAATAAAACAACTAAAATAATGTGGTTGCTGCATGATTGTGCACACATTCTTATAACTGGGGATTTAGCTGACAGAATTAAGCAATCACATTCAAACTCATGTTAAATAGAAGTCAGTACACACCTGCCATCATTTAAAGAGCTTCTGATTAACCCCAAATAAAGTTCAGCTGTTCTAGTAGTTCTTTGCTGACATTTTCTTAGTCACATCCTACAGCAAACACCATGGTCCACAAAGAGCTTCCAAAGCATCAGAGGGATCTCATTGTTAAAAGTTATCAGTTAGGAGAAGGGTACAAAAGAATTTCCAAGGCATTAGATATACCATATGTAGCACCCTAGTGTTTAGGCAGGGTGGCTATAAAATTTATCTGACAAGCCTTGACTAATTGTCAGGAGGTCAATTGATTTCACCCTAACTCTGAAATTGCTGCACTTCTCTCGTCTGTGGCTAGGTGGCTGGGTACCTGGTGACATTAGACAAGACAAGGTCATTGCAAGGACAGACTAGGAATGAATGGATTGTCTCAGCCAATGGGCAGGGATTTTCTTGGATCCCTTGGCCTGCTGGGAGAGCCTATTTATTTGGGTGGAGTCAGGTGATCGGAGTTCTGTGCCACCTGGAGGCCTGTCTGGGTGGACGTGTGTTGTGCTGCCCCGGTTTACTAGGCCATAAGCCTTGGGCCTATCCCGGGAACATCTGGCTGCTAGGCTGTCTAAGGGCCTATCCAGAAGCAAGAGAGTTGCGTAGGGTTGGGACTGCAGCTTGCAGTCCCACCAGAAGCAACAGTTCTGCTGAGGTGCAGGTGCCAAGCAAGTGACCCAGCCAGTGGAGTTGAAGCTTGTGGAGCATTATTGTGTGCCAAGCCAGTGACGAAGCAGGCCAGTGGGGTGATGTTTGTGGCGTATCTGTGAGTGCCAAGCCAGGGACCCAGCAGGAAAGTGGGGGTGATGCTTGAGGAAGATTGGAAGAGCTCAGGAGATCCAGTGGCGAGTGGATCTGTTAGTCTAATGAAAGACTGGGAGCTCAGTAGTGAAGTTCTACCATAGGAGATTGTAGAAGTTTGTTTCAACCGTTGTTAGAAACTGTTACAAGATTGTTGCCATAGGAGACAGTGGTCCTTCTCATGCCGGTGTGGTCTCTAGCTTGATGCCTTGCTGTTGCTTGCTGCCTTGCTTGATGCATGGCTGTCTACCTATAGAAGTCTCAGAGTCTGCCAATTAACATTGCATCTACTAAAGGGTGTCCTGGCCCTAACCCTCTCTCCCACAGTTCTGTTTAAGAGACAATAAATCTCTTTGCATTCAAGAGGTATCAATCTACCTTGCATTACACCCGCTATGCCTTGTAACCCACTCTACACAGAAGGATGTCGACTGTCCCTAACGCTGGAGGTCACCATTAGGTCTTAAGGGGCCCCCGGGACTTTGCTACACATATAAAAAAATATTTACAATATGAGTTAAAGTAAATAACGCTGACTTAATAAACACTGTAAATCAATAAACCTAGTGACCAGGTGATAGTGATTGAAAACTAATACATTAGTAAACAAATGAAAAAAATTATAATAATAAAGTCCGTGATTAAACAGTCCATAAATGAGACCAGAATGTCTCAAACGGAAGATAAAATTATCCTGATGTAAAATCTTCAAAGCTTTCACCACACCACGTGCAATCAGTGTTTCCACTGCCTTTTGGTTATGCACTCACCAAACAGCGATGCCTTGCACTCTCATGCTCGGCAAAAAGCATCAACCCTTAAAGGGTTAAACATCCATCCATATCCAGACGTGACACTTGATATCGTGTACTCTTATAACTGGTCAGAATTTTCTAGGACAGTTCCGATTCTTGGGCTTCCTCTCCCAACTCCGTCTCGGCTGATGGCCGACTCCTCCCCTCTCCTACAGCAACATTGAAGGAGCTGCAGGAATATCTGGCAAGTACTGGCTGTGTGGTACATGTGACAACAATCTCCCATATTCTTCATATGTCTGGGCTATGGGGTAGAGTGGCAAGCCCAGCAAAAGCATGTGGAAAAATGTGTTACGGTCTGATGAAACCAAGGTTGAACTTTTTGGACATGATTCCAAACGATATGTTTGGTGCAAAAACAACACTGCACATCACCAAAAGAACGCCATACTCACAGTAAATCATGGTGGTGGCAGCCTCATGCTTTTGGGCTGTTTTTCTTCAGCTGGAACAGGGGTCTTAGTCAAGGTATAGGGAATTATGAACAGTTCCAAATACCAGTCAATAGTGGCACAAAACCTTCAGGCTTCTGCTAGAAAGCTGAACATGAAGAGGAACTTCACCTTTCAGCATGACAACGACCCAAAGCATACATCCAAATCAACAAAGGAGTCTTCTTCTTCTTCACCAGAAGAAGATTAAAGTTTTGGAATGGCCCAGCCAGTGACCAGACCCGAATCCGATTGAAAATCTGTGGGGTGATCTGAAGATGGATGTGCACAGGAGATGCCCTCACAATCTGACAGATTTGGAGTGTTTTTTGCAAAGAAGAGTGGGCAAATGTTGCCAAGTCAAGATGTGCCATGCTGATGGACTCATACCCAAAAAGACTGAGTGCTGTAATAAAATCTAAAGGTGCTTCAACAAAGTATTAGTTTAAGGGTGTGCACACTTATGCAACCATATTTTTTTTTTATTATTTTTACTTCCCTCCACCCAGCAGATTTCAGCTTGTTGTTCAACTGCGGTGTACAAATTATAGGCCACATTAAAGGTGGAAAAAGTTCTGAAAGATTTATCTTTGTCTCATTTTTTTATATCACAGAAACCTGACATTTTAACATGGGTGTGTGGACTTTTTATATCTACTGTATAATATAGCACTATATATTATATAGTTTTCTTTTAACTTAAATTCACAGTAAATTCTTAGATCTCCAAAAACACATCCCTGGGTTGGATGTACCACACTCAACATCAGCACTGCTGGATATTGGGAGTCCACAAGGCATGGAGGAAAGACATGAATCATAACAATAGACGAAAATCCCATATTTTTTTGAATCAATAAAACTCAGTGTATTTTGGAGCATGCATTGCTCCCTCTTCAGGGAAACTACGGTACATACACAAGACTTTTATGCTAGATCGCCAATCTTCTCCATATTGTATTGGGGTATTTGACTTTGAGTAGCTCCACTGGGGACACCTTATGGACCCACATGTTACTTTGCATCTCAGCCCACCACCTCTCTGCACTGTGGTAGCACCTTGAAAAGCCTTAAGATCTTGGTATGCAGCAGACATGACAATTCTCCCTCTACCATCCTTAGTGCAGTGCTTAGTGCTTTGGCAACCTGTTGTCATGCCCAAACACTATTATTTCGTAAGACTTCCTAACTGTATGCCAACACCATTATCATCTGCATTAGCGCACACAAGACACCTTCTTGGGCCATGTCTCACTTCTGCGTTTCTGCCCATGTCCCTTCTGCAACATTATAGCTACTTGAAAACTCCTAAAGCAGACTTTTTTTTTTTTTTTTTGGGGGGGGATACAGCACCAAACGCATTAGTTATGTGTAATGGCATGCAGTGTGCTGATTATGGTAAAGTCATCCCTGTGTTGTCTACTTCACAGCTGCTGGATACTGCCCTGAGTGACTGTCATCCCCAGCTGTTACGGTTAACAGCTGCCGCTGCTACTGAGAAAAGTTGCACTGTTCACTCACTGCCTTCTGCCCTCTCTGCCATTCATATTGCGTGTATTACTACACTCCCACAATGCATTGTGTTCTGTGAATAGGCTGAGGACAACCTGTCATTCAACTGCTCCTCTTTTCACAGAATGTGAATCATTGTGGGAGAGTTGTAATACAAGTTTTGTAAATGGAGACAGACGTAACCAAAAAAAAAAAGACAGACGTAACCACTAATTTTCTTTAAAATATTTCTGTCGTAAGAGAACGTATCCGTTTTCATCACAAACCTTATATTAGACCTCGTGACATTGCTGGGTCCCTTTGATTCTATGCAATACAGGCACATCATGGTTGGTGGTAGAAGCCATGGGGTGCTGTACATTGCTCTTTGAAAACATCAGAATCACAGCACCGTGCCTCTGTATTCCACTCAAAAGACCTTAGTCACAAAAAAAGTAGTGGGCTGGCTCTTGAGAGTTATGCAAATATCAAAATGCCTTTATGGTCTTGTTCCTCAACAGACTGCATTGGAAAGCAGATCACCTTAGGTAATGTTTATATGTAGGGCTGAGCCTCTATAATTAAAAGAATTGAAATCCAAAAAAATGAAAGAAACAGGCCAGTGACAGTAGGGCTGGGGAGGAAAGGACAGTTCGTTTATGCGGATTGAGCCTCCATGTGAATGAGGTCTAATTCTGATAAATACATTTCAGTTGCATCAAAATAAGAGGTATTTAAAGTCTTGCAGTTTGTTTTCTTAGAAAGTAGCCGCAGCCTAATTTGGAAATCCTGTCCTCTGTATCCTTTCACTTAATGGGGATGCAGTGATCTATCTGCAGAGTTCCAGCATACACCCTGCTACAGCTTTGCTGATTGCAGAACCTTTGGTCTGAAGACCTCTCTCCGAATCTGCATTCCAATTCCCATAGGTGTTCAATAGGGTTTTTTTCCGGGTTCTTTGTAGAGTTTCTCATCAATCCATGTCTTTATGGAGCTGGCCTTGTGCACAAGGCACAGTCATGCTGGAACAGAAAAGAACCTTAACCAAATTGTTGCCACAAGGTTGGAAGCCCATAGTTATCAGTCATGCCTTTTTATACTTTAGAATGAACAGTATCCTTCATTGGAAACACATTTAATTCAAAGAACAATACTGTATGTAATGGGACTTTCAGTATCCCTCCAATGAGCACATATACACTTGAAACATCTTTTAAAATAAAAACATGTTTTTATTTTATCAATTTAAAAAAACACTTATTCTTTTAAAGCATATCTTTTTTCAAAAAGGTATCAAATCTACCACTTGTCTTCCATTTGTGAAACAAAGGATTTTTCGCAGCGCGGAGATCTTCCCAGATAATACAGTGTGGGTCGGCGCGACAAAGCCGCTGCATCAGGACCTCATATCTCTCATGCAAATATCACAGCTCACTACAATAATATAGAAAGGAGTACATATGTTTTCACATAGTTGAATATTCTAATGATATCAGAGAGAAATAATGCAAACAATAGAACATGCACTGTGTATAGCAACGGTCATACGTGCATTTATTGGTAACAAAAACTATCCCCTAGAAAACAGGAAAGGGGAAAAAGTAGACAGGAAAGAGGGAGGGGAAAGGAAGGGAAGAAGGGGGGGCTGGTCATAGAGAAAAAAGGAGAAAAAGTATGAGAACAGGAAAGGGAGTAAAGATGGGAGTGGAAAAAGGGGGGAAGGGAAGGAAAAGGGGGAAAAAAATGAAAGAAGGGAAACGAAGGAAGGGAGAGAAAAAGAAAAAAATGATTTATATACCTCCAAGAAAATCAATGAACACCACCTTTATTGGATTAAATAAAGACATGTTGTTTGTATTTTAACCACTTCCCGCCCGCTGTATGCAGAATGGCGGCCGGGAAGTGGTTCTGTTATCCTGACTGGGCGTCATATGACGTCCAGCAGGATAACATGCCGGCGCATGCCAATCACTACCTACCACAGTGCCAATCACTGCCCACCACAGTGCCAATCACTGCCCAGGAGTAACACCTGTCAGAACTTCTCAGTACCTAATCATCAGTGCTGCCCATCAGTGCCACCTGTCAGTGCCCATCAGTGCCGCCTGCCAGTGCCCATCACAGCCGCCTGTCAGTGCCCATTAGTGCCGCCTGTCAGTGCTGCATATCAGTGCCACCTATTGGTGCCCATGAATGCTACATATCAGTGCCGCCTATCAGTGGCCATCAATTCTACATATCAGTGCCACTTTATCAGTGCCGCCTCATCAGTGCCCGTCAGTGAAGGGGAAAACAAAATTTTATGACAGAAACTAAAAAAAACTCTTTTTTTTTTTCCAAAAATTTGGTATTTTTTGATTTGTTTAGCAACAAATCAAAAAAGCAGAGGTGATCAAATACCAGAGATACCAAAAGAATACCATATACCAATACCAACAATACCAAAAGAAAGCTCTATTTGTGGGAAAAAAATGATAAAAAGTTACTTGGAGTACAGTATTGCATGACCGTGCAATTGTCTTTCAAAGTGCGACAGCGCTGACAGCTGAAAATTGTCCTGGCAGGAAGGGGCGTAAGTGCCTGGCATTGTAGTGGTTAAAAGATGTTTCAATTGTATATGTGCTCATTGGAGGGGTACTGAAAGTCCCATTACAAATAGTATTGTTCTTTGAATTAAATTCATTTAGGGAATAGACCCTCCAATGACAATAGTAGGTATCCAGTACCACTCCCATGTACTTTATACTTTGATTTATTGGAAACACCTGAATTCAGTAGTTTGAGGGGTGTCCACACGCTTAAGGTCTTGTAGTGTACAATATGTCCCTAAACCCACAATGCGGCAATCTAAAGGATCATGCTTCTGCTTTTTTTCTGCGCATGGTTGTAGGAAATCTAATGACACAGGAGAGATTGCAGAAGGGTACAGGACATTAGAAGAGATGGCCGCCTTGTAAGACTGGGGACCCCCGAGGTTAGATTAGCACATTGCTTTCCTCTTAACCCTGCTCCACATATCACCACTTGGAGTCTTCCCTTGATTTACATACAGTATATTGTAGACCTAGTAGTATAGGGCTTTAGGTATTTTCTGTTTACGTTATGAATACTATGCACCGTTATCTTCTCTTGCAGATGTTTGTTAAAGCTCTCTTTGACTACTATCCTAATGAGGATAAAGCAATTCCTTGTAGAGAAGCCGGGCTCGCGTTCAGAAAGGGAGATGTACTTCAGATCATGAGCCAGGATGATGCAACTTGGTGGCAGGCCAAACACGAAGGTGATGCCAATCCCAGAGCTGGATTGATCCCTTCCAAACAATTCCAAGAGAGGTTAGCTCTGAAACTCCTTCCTTTCACTCTACCTCACTAGTTCTTCCTCTTCTTTTCTCTCTCCCTCTCCTTTTCTCTCTTCCTTACCAATTTTCTCTTTACTTTTCTTTCTCTTCTTCTCTCACTCCCCCTCTTTCATGCCTATTTTGTGCTCCTTGTCTTCTTCTGCCCCCCCCCCCCCCCCCCCCTCCTGCTCTCTGTCTTTTCCTCTCTCTGCCTATTCCTGTTTCCCTGCTCCTGTTCTCTGTCGCTCTTTCTTCTTCTCTGTCCTCACCACTGTTTCTCTCTTCCTCCTATCATTTTCTCTCCGCTTTTTTTTTCTGCGTTCTATTCCTTTGTCTTTTCCATTTTCCTCATTCTCTCTGTCGGTTTATGTCTGCCCTTGCCTCTTCCTCTTCTCCATCCATTGTTTTTCTCTTTCTCGCTGATGCTTCCTCACTCTGCACCCTACTTTCTTTACCAACCCCTCTCTCTTTTTCCTGCTCCCGTTCTCTTCTGTGTTTTTTTCCTTTGTCTGTCCCCCTCTCCCCTATTTCTCATTGTTTCTTTCTTTCTTTCTTTCTTTCTTTCTTTCTTTCTTTCTTTCTTTCTTTCTTTCTTTCTTTCTTTCTTTCTTTCTTTCTTTCTTTCTTTCTTTCTTTCTTTCTTTCTTTCTTTCTTTCTTTCTTTCTTTCTTTCTTTCTTTCTCCCTCCCTCTCTCTTCCCCTCTCTTTCTCTTCCCCTCTCTTTCTCTTCCCCTCTCTTTCTTTCGTTTTCTCTCTCTCTCTTTCTCTCTCTCTCTTTCTATTTTTCTCTCTCTTTTTCTCTCTCTCGCTCTTTCTCTACATTTTTCTTTCTTTCTTTCTTTCTTTCTTTCTTTCTTTCTTTCTTTCTTTCTTTCTTTCTTTCTTTCTTTCTTTCTTTCTTTCTTTCTTTCTTTCTTTCTTTCTTTCTTTCTTTCTCTTTTTCTTTCGTTTTTTTTTTCTTTTTTTATATTTTCCCCTTTCTCGTTCCCTTCTGTCTTTGCTCTTTCTTTTCTTCGCTGTTTCTCTTCTCTCTCTCTCTCTTCCTTCTCCCTTCTTCCCTCCCTCATTTCCCTCTCTCTTTTCTCCCCTTTCTCATTTCCCTCCCTCTCTTTCCCTTCTCTCTTTTTCTCTTTCCTCTCTCTCTTTCCCCTCTCTCTTTCCCTTCTCTTTTTCTCTTTCCCTTCCCTTTCTCTCTCTCTCTCTCTCTCTCTTTCCTTCTCTCCTTTTCCCTTCTCTCTTTCTCTTTTTCCCTTCTCTCTCTCTTTCTTGTAGACTCTCGTGGTGCTTCTCTCTTTATGTATCTCTCTTTTCTGTCAATCTCCCTCTATATTACTGCATTTTCCTTACCACTTTCTCTGTCCTTCCCCTTCTCACTTTTAAAAAAAAAAATGTCTTTCCTCTGGTTTAACATATAAAAGCTGCTTTCAATATTACCATATTGTAGGTAGCTTACAAATCCCTGTTCACAAATATCAGGGGTCACGACCGTCCCAATATGAACTTAAAAATCATTTTCACAAATATTTCTGACTTCCTCGCTTGTCTGGCCAAAAAAAAAGACTAATGACAAAAAACGATAGTGCTTGTTCTGATCCAGATTGGAATAAGACCATATGGAAAATAGCACATCAGTATCACAGGCCCATTGATGCACTCTACAGGAATAAGTATTGTAGATTTTTTTTGGACCTGTTGCAAAAAGAAAGTAACTGCAAAAAAAAAAAAAAAAAAAAAAAAAAGACCCTCTGCTTCTGGTTTTATTTTTTATCAAGCCAGGATAGATTACACAGTACTTTCATTTTTTTTTATTTGTCTTCCGGGGACTCTACAAAATAAAAATTAAGGAATAGCAGAAATCTTTTCTGAGATGTGTTTCATAAAAATCCCTAATCCTGTAATGGAGAAATGGAGATGCTGAGTTTTCATTGTTCTTGATGTACTTTCTCTTTTGACTGCAGGAGATTTGCACTAAGAAAGCCGGTCATCCTGACGCAACCACAGAAAATCTCCAACAGAAAATCATGTAAGTTTATTTAGAAAGCAGAGCAGGTATCACACCCACGTTCTATATTGCTTTGAAATTCCCTGCAGCAATTGTTTTTGTATGTTGCTCATGCTGTTTATTAAACAGGAATTCAACCTTTTGGGGTTCTGTAAGTGATTTCCGGACAGTGCGGAAATATTTTTATTTTATTGTTTCATGTTAATATAATTTTTGGATTTTTTTCCAGGTTTTTTTACTTTTGCTTTTTATTTTTTTTATGTGTAAGGTTATGCATTTGTATCTTAGAGGTTTGCAGAATAGTTTATGGCTTCTGCAAAGGTGACATGAACTTATCACAGGCTTAGCAGTATGCAAAGTACAATAAGCCATGGTAACCAGTCAGCAGTCATATTTTACTGATCTAACTGCTGTAAGCTGAATTTGGTTTGTTACTTTTATATAAGGTGTATGTTTTATTCTGCACCTCGGATAAACCAATAACAAAAATGCCCCTGCTGCTAACCACCCCTCAATGTGCAAAAACACATCGTCAATTAAAAATAAAATAAAATACCTTGTGGGCGCTAAGTATCCTTGCATAATTGTAATACTGTGATACTCCTCTCTATATAAAATATCAATCTTATATAAACCACCACAGCATGTGCTTAAGATTCATAATGTCTATACAAATAAAAATATAATATGGGTATCTTAGTGAATCCAGGGGAAAAAAAAACCTAAGTCCTTAGAGTTCATATGCCAACATATAAAGTCCACTTTAGTACTCAGTGATTAAATTCAACTGTGCTCCAATCATGCATAGAAGTGATAGGTGCTGTGAATCTTCGTGCTCCCCTACACCCTTGCACAAACTATCACTCATCAGATTTAAGGACCCAATTTGTGGTGAGTCAGCTTGTGCTTGGGTATAATCCCCATTAGCTGGGCTGTCACATCTCCATCTTAACCGGCACCCAGTGATCTTAGCAATGGTTATTATGGCCACCTTCTTTCTCATGGGCCCAGGTTTTTGTCACTGGATTCACGGAGATACCCATATTATATCTTTATTTGTGTGAACATTATGACTCTTAAAGTGATGTAAAGGTTCGTTTTTTGTTTTGTTTTGTTTTTTTAAATAACAAACGTGTCATACTTACCTGCTCTGTGCAAGAATTTTGCACAGAGCGACCCTGAGCCTCTTCTTCTGGGGTGTCCCAGGGACGCTCCTAGATCCTCTCCTTCATCGGGTGCCCCCACGGAGAGCTGCTTTCCCTGGGGGCACCTGTGAGAGCGTGCTCACAAGTCCCGCTGCTGCATCCATTGACACAGTCAGCAGGACTCAGCCCTGCCCCCCAACTCCCGCGTCACTGGATTTGATTGACAGCAGCGGGAGCCAATGGCTCCTGTCGCTATCAATCTATCCAATGAGGACCCGAGACAGTGGCTGCTGGGCTCGTACACATCACTGGAACGATCGTGTCCAGGTAAGCAAAGGGGGGGGGGGCTCTGGGGGCAGCTGCAGCACAGATTTTTCACCATAATGCAAAGAATGCATACGGCGAAAAACCATGAGACTTTACAACCACTTTAAGCACATGTGGTGGTGGTTTATATAAGATTATTATTATTTATTATTATACAGTATTTATATAGCGCCAACAGTTTACGTAGCGCTGTACAACTTGAGGGTAGACAGTACAAATACAATACAATTTGATACAGTAGGAATCAGAGGTCCCTGCTCCTTAGAGCTTACAATCTAAGATTGATATTTTATATAGAGAGGACTATCGCAGTATTAGAATTTTGCAAGGATACCTAGCACCCACATTGTATTTTATTTTATTTTGTTTGTTACCTTTAGTTACCCTACTCTGTACATTATCCTTTCTCTTCCTTTCCCTAATTTAATGAACCTTAAAAGGAAGCTGACCGGACAGAAACTGTACAAGGCTGGTAAATATTCCAGGTCTATGATACTCATACTTGCTTTACTATCTAGTTAGTCACCCAAAAAAGAATGTGTATATCGGATGTCCTAACACTGGCTATTCATGTGCTTGTTCCAGGTCAGTAACTTATGAAGTATTGAATGGATGATAAGGATTACAGCTCTGGAACATGGCCATTTAAAAATAAGTCAGCAATAGCTCTCCTAATTTTCCTTTTCTGACAGAATTGTTTAAATGTACGTGAAATGAGATCTGTTTTCTAAATCCAAAACTCAGTCTGAAACTTGCAGTTAAAGATTTTGGCTGCCACCAGCCAATAAGGATGGTTTATTCTTTCAGATCTCTACTAGTTTAACTGATCACTGAAGTACTGTGTGGCAGACATGTGGCTGTATGTGGGTAATGGTTTTAGTAAATCTTTTGCCATTTGTGGTAGATCCAATTACTGCCTTCAAACAATGGTCCTGAAATAGTAAAGGCCACAACATCTCCTTTCCTATCCGAGCCAGAAATTGTGATTAGGTCTTATAGGTCTGAGCCTAAAGCAGCTTGGCTACTAGGGACATCTGGCTGTGTATCAGGCAGTGTCATACAGTAAATGTGTCCAGTATGTTCACATGGGCTTAAAGCTGAACTACAAGCAAACAGCTAAATACACAGATGAAATGTTTATTCAAAGTGATTGTAAAGTCTTGTTTTTTTTCTATTAAAATAACAAACATATTATATTTACCTGCTCTGTGCAGTGGTCTTAGAGCAACCCAGATCCTCTTCTTCTCGGGTCTCTGGCTGGAGCTCCTGGCCCCTCCCTTCTGTTGAGTGCCCCCACAGCAAGCAGCTTGCTATGGGGGCACCCGAGCCGAGCTGCAGCGCAGTGTATCCATTCAGACACGGAGCTGCCGTTTGGCCCCACCCCCTCTCTCTCCTGATTGGCAAACAGAGTTTGACAGCAGCAGGAGCCAATGGCGCTGCTGCTGTGTCTCAGCCAATCAAGAGAGAGAGTCCCGGTTGGCTGAGGCACTCATGGGCATCACTGGACAGAGATGGGGTTCAGGTAAGTATTGGGGGGGGGGCTGAGGGGGGCTTTTTATCTTAAAGGAGTTATAAAGGTAGAGGTTTTTGTATCTTATTGCGTTCTATGCATTAAGATAAAAACCTTCTGTGTGCAGCAGCCTCCCTAGCACCCCTAATTACTTACATGAGCCCCCTCTCTCTCCAGCGATGTCCACAAGTGTCTTAGCTGTCTGGGACTCTCATCCTGATTGGCTGAGACACAGCAGCGGCGCCATTGGCTCCCGTGGCTGTCAATCAAAGTCAGTTAGCCAATCAGAAAAGAGAGGGGGGGGCGGGTCGGGGCTCCGTGTCTGAATGGACACACCTAGCCGTGACTCGGCTCGGGTTCCCCCATTGCAAGCTGCTTGCTGTGGGGGCACTCAATAGGAGGGAGGAGCCAGGAGCAGCGAAGAGGGACCCAAGAACAGGAGGACCCAGGCTGCTCTGTGCAAATCCACTGCAACAGAGCAGGTAAGCGCCGGTTCACATTAGAAGCGGCACGACTTGCAGGTCGCCTCACCGAGGCGACCTGCACACGACTGCCGCGGCGACTTGCAAGACGACTTCTGTATAGAAGTCTATGCAAGTCGCCCCCAAAGTAGTACAGGAACCTTTCTTCTAAGTCGGAGCGACTTGCGTCGCTCCGATTAGAACGGTTCCATTGTACAGAACGGGAGGCGACTTGTCAGGGGGCTAGGTCGCCTGACAAGTCGCCCCCGTGTGAACCGGCCCTTAGTATGATGTGTTTGTTATTTATTTTATTTTTTTTAAACAAGACTTTACAATCAGTTTAATGCATGACTTTACAACCACTTTAATTAAGAGCTGCTGCTCTTTTCTCCGGTCTGAGCTCTGCTGAGAAGGGGATTACAGATACCAGGCCAAATTCAGGTACACTGCATTTAAAAAGTGAATATACTGTAATAATGCATACAGAGCTGCATTAATACCTATGTGCCTTTTATATCTGCTTAGAGTTCAGCTATTGGCTACCAAATCTTATACCCACAGGTAATAAACCACAGCATGATATTATCAGCCTACAATTTATTTTTCTTATATGGTGAATTATGTACACAAATGGAGACATTTGACATATATGTAAGTTTGCTCTGTAGCTGATTGCTTTCCCGTAAGTTATCCCGTATTTATATGTCACCTACTGTATATTTTGATAATATTGTGAAAAAATATATATAATTTATCTAAATTGTCTCCTTATTTCCGTAAAGTGTATGTATAGCCCAAACTTTTTTTATTAATTTAGTTCTGAATAGGGTGTTTTGTCTATTTTTTTTGCTGTTGGTGTGCATGCTAAATCACCACGCTGCAACTGTGTGCATTGCATGCATTTGCAGGGTGGTTGTGGCATGGAACCTATTCACTTAAATGGGTCACATTCGGCAGCAGTAGTGCTCGCCAAATTTTTTTTTGCCACTGCCTCAAAGCAAAGCATCACAGCCACAGCATGTGTACAGCCCTGAGTAGATGCATTTTTGTATATAGGTGGGTGTTCGGGGACAGTAAAACCACAGCTCAACTGTCTACTTTTACTGCCCCCTGACCATCCATGTAAACGAGCGCTAAGACACAATCTGGCACTGTCTTCTTCTCCCTGGAAGCTCTGGCCTGTGGGCAGTCGCTCTGCATCCAAACAAGAAGACTCGCTGCTCCAGGTGAGGTTTTAAAAGCCTGATGGACAGGTGCCCGCCTCGGCATATAGTCAAAAGAAGAAATGGCCGCACTCTGTACTCGATCAAAATTCTTTTATTCAGAACATCCCAAAGTGTTGACAGAAAGCTTTCTGTCAACACTTTGGGATGTTCTGAATAAAAGAATTTTGATTGAGTACAGAGTGCGGCCATTTCTTCTTTTGGCAGTCGCTCTGCTTCATGAAGTACAATGCAGGGCTATTAATCTTGCATTATATGTGGAGTTGGGTCAGTGTGGCTGTGAGCATTTTAGAGAGAGGTGGCTGCATAGACTTGGGCGCACCACTCGAAGGACTCATCTGCAGCTCGGAATAAGGTAAATATTTCTCCCTATTCCAACACCCCTTAACCAGCAATAATTCAACCCGTGCACTTCAGTGCCCACTGTGAGGGTTGGGTTTTTTTGCCCGGAGTAGGGCCCTGACTTTTATAGTGTGTGTCAGCTTGATGCCATGAGTGAATAAAAAATAGATAGAAACCTGCAGCAGAACAATTGATCTTTTTAATTTTTATTTATTTTTTATTGATTGACCTAAAGCCTGAAACAAGGCTGATAGAATATGAGACCAGTTAGTTAGATAGATGGGTGACTGATAGATGTGAAGGGCTCTATAAAGGGTGATAAAACCAGCTTTGGTAAATTAATCACAGAATGTTGGCAAAAATATTGCCAGCTAGGCCTGACCACTGCATCGTGGGAGGGGGTCACATGTGCCTCATACTCTGAAGTATCGGGTATTTTGTGCAACAGAGGAAGGAGATTCGGGAGATCGCTGGAGTAGTTGCGGGGTTGTCTTTACAGACTGTCGCTTTGCTCAGAATGGGGAGAGAGATTGTGTCTCTTTAAAAACCAACTCTAGACATTTTTAAAGTGTTACTAAACCCACAACAGTAAAATCAGTCTGTATATGCAGTAAAGCATGCTTGTTATACTCACTGTGGAACCTAAGGGGTTAATCCTGTATACACGGATCCTGCCCTTCTTCCACTGACTCCAAAACCTCTCCGGATAAGACAGTTACTGGAGTCAGGCTGCACATGCTCAGTTTGGTGTGTATTGCTAGAGAGTTTAGTTTTTTACTTGGGAGAGTGCATGTGATCCGCACAGGGCCAATCAGACAGAGGGTCAGGGGTCCTGCATCCAGATAGGTCAGCCAGTGCAGTGTGACTCCTCCTACAAGCTTTAACCAGGCACTGATAGAAGTCACAAGACTGCTATATACTGCTGATGAGAAAAGCAGTTTATATTTACTAAAATAATTGCATTTCCACGTTTTGTGTACTGTGGGAGACCAGATATAGTGAATGCAGAGTCCTAGGTTTAGTATTACTTTATGTTTTAGCGTGTGGAAGTGCTAAAATCTCAATCAGGTTTTTATTTCTGAGTCATCATTTAGAAATATTCTTCCTATTTCCTGTCCCGTACTCACCAGAAAAAGAAAGCATTGAGATATCTCATATTCAAAGACAAAACCAGAATTAAAATACAAATTTTACTACATTGGTGCAAAATTTGTTTTTATAGGTTTGTATTGCTGTTCGTTCCCCGACCCCCCCCACCCCCCATCCTAATCCTTCCCTACGCAATCAAAAACTATCAAAGATATATATATATGTCTTTGCTGGAATTGGCCTTTTAACATGCTTTGAGTGGTTAATTTAATGGTGCATTTATTCTGATACATAGGGGTTGATTTACTAAAGGCAAATAGACTGTGCAGTTGCACTATGCAAGTGCAGTTACTCCAGAGCTTAGTAAATGAAGAAGTTCTGCTAGCTTCCATCATCCAATCATGTGCAAGAAAAAATGCAGTTTTTTTTTCACTTTCCTTGTACATGATTGAGTATCCTTTGTAAAGCTTTAGCTCATTTACTAAGCTCTGGAGTAACTGTACTTTGCAAAGTGCACAGGCTTCCTGATGACGTAGCGATACGAAACGTACGTTGAGGCGCCTTCCGGTCACGTCATTTCTCAGCCCCAGCTTCCAGTTCTATCTCCAGCGGCAGTGAAACGCACGCCGATCCCAGCGTGAGCAGGGCTCAGCACAGCTCCATCCGACCACATATGCGATATCATCTAGTGCCGGGATATAGGCACTTAGCAATGTAAACAGGCATTTTGTTTTTACCATTTGTTGTTTTAATAAACTAAGCAATTCTACACTGTTTGGGCCCACTTTGTCTTTTTCTCAACTCATGTCACCCGCTGTGGGGGAGAGGAGAACATAGTGTGGGACTGTCTGAGATACCACACCAAGCTGCAAGGTAGCAGCACAAGCGAATTCTGACCTTCTTTTGGGGTAAAGAGGTCATGGCTGTTTGGTGAGCAGATATTTTACAAGAGCACTTTGAGTGTTATTGGATGTTTGCAAGCGGTGGAGGATATCTACACATATTTATTTACCAATCACATTTTCATTTTTTGAACAATTACAGATGAATATGGACTTTTTTTTATTTATAATACTCAGTGTTATGCATATTAAACTTTTTGTATATTTAATCACTTCCATACCAGGCACTTTCCCCCCTTCCTGCCCAGGACAATTTTTAGCTTTCAGCGCTGTCGCACTTTGAATGACAATTGCGCGGTCATGCAACACTGTACCCAAACTAAATTTTTATCATTTTCTTCCCACAAATAGGGCTTTCCTTTGGTGGTATTTGATCACCTCTGCAGTTTTTTTTTTTTTTTTTTGCGCTATAAACAAAAAATACCGACAATTAAAAAAAAAACAAAAAAACTGATGGGCACTGATAGGCGGCACTGATAGGCGGCACTGATAGGCGGCACTGAAGGGCACTGATAGTTGGCACTGGACAGGCAGCACTAATGAGGAGATACTGACAGGCATTACTGAGTGGCACTGATTGGCACTGACAGACATTACTGATGGGGCACTGATTGGTATTTTTTTGGGCACTGATTGGCACTTTTGCGGGCACTGACCACTGACAGGCGTTTATTATGGGGACAGGCTGGCAGGTGGTAGGCACTGATTGGCAGCTGATGGGCGCACCTTTTGATGGGGGCTGTGCTGATAATCTTTTGCTGATTATCAGCACAGACCCCCCCCCCCCCGACAGGGAGAGCCGCCAATCGGCTCTCCCTGTCAGCGTGAACCGAGGTAAGGCGTTCAATGGCACTTCCTGGTTCACACGATGATCACGTGGTAAGACGCCTATGTCAGATACCACGATCGAAATTGCGGTGTGTCAGACTGACACACAGCACCTTTGATCGCGGGTGCACGCCGGCTGTGTTATCCTGATCATGTCATATGACGTCCGGTCAGGATATCACAACCACTTTGCCGCCGCCATTCTGCTATATGGCGGGCGCCAAGTGGTTAAGTTGACATGTATTTTGCCATCTGTTCACAAATTGATATATGTAGGAATATTTCTAACTAGTAGTCACAGCGCCCCCTATTATCACTTCACACAGTGCACAGTCTATTTGTCTTTAGTAAATCAACCCCATAGTCTTTGTACACGTAATACTCCATTCAGTGGCTATAGTTTGTCTGCTTCCGAGTTGCAGCACTTATACTTTTTTGCAAGTATTGAAGAAACACCATTGTACTTCATTACAAGACATTCAAGGTCTAATAAGGATAAAATAGGACTGATTTCATACATTTTATCTGGACAGCTGGTTTTGCTTTAAAGGAAGCTTGTGTAAACTGATCTAAGTAGCCACCCACTTAGGCCTCTTGTTTGCCTCGCTAAACCGGCAGCATACTTGAAAACTGCTATGGCAATCTTCTTAATCTAAAATCATTGTGCCTATTTTAATTAGTGGTGGCAGTTAGTTTGAAGCTTGCATTAACAGTCCCTTGGAGATATGCTCAGAATTCCATTTCCACAGAGAAAAATTGGATTAAGGTGATTGCACTAGCACACAATGCAGTCATGCGCCAGGAGCTATGACCACTGGTGACTCATCAAAAAGCTGGCGTAAGGCCCTTCCGCACTGCAAGCACCTTCATCTGCAGACAAATTAAGTCACTTATGAGAAACATATCTTGTTTGTTCATCCTTGCATACAACCACATCTTAAATTACTGGACATGGTAAAACGATACAGCCCTAGCTGTAGTTTATGTAGGTTTTCTTCAATTAATGTATCCTTTTGGAATGTTTACCACATAACTGTTTGTTCTTATAGCACAGCTCTTGTTTACATTAGTAAAAGCACTTTTACGTTTTTGGGTTTTCCAGAGTTTAGAAATGTTGCTGGCCGACATGCAAGGCTATCTAGTTAACAAGGAGAACAAAATGAAAGTAGTATAGCTAATGGCAGCTTTAGCCAACCGCACTATGTGCAGTTCTCATAAAAAAAAAAGTAACAAAATTAAATAAACAATTGGAAGCATAGTAAACGTTTTTTTTTTTTTTTTTTTCTATGAAAAGCAATCTGGTTGTTAACTCGTATCACTTCTTTCAAACAGAACTATAGGCAAAACTTTTGTTTTTCATTTTGGATAGAACAAGGGAGGGTTATAACCCCTGTCAGATTTTTTATTTGCCATCTGTGTCCCATTGGGGAGATTTCTCTTCACTTCCTGTCTCATAGCCAAACAGGAAGTGAGAGGAAATCCCTGAAAATTAAGGGAATTCTTTGATGACTCCCAGGTCACCAGAACTAGTGTACCCATTGGAAGATTTCCCTTCTATTACTTTTCTGGGGACAACTCAAAATTTGGGATTTTCTTTTACTTTTACTTTCAATGATAATAGTAAACAGGACAAATAGAGAGGGTGAATCTCCCTGGGGGGGGGGGGGGGGGGGGCACAGACAGCGGTACATACTGACAAGTGTTCTAATCCTTCTCCACTCTATCCAACACAAAAAAAAAGTTATGCCTTTAGTTAGTTAGTTGACATTTGTTTTGGCTTCTAAACACTAGTCTGAAAAGCAATGTGTACAGCTAGTATTTGCAAAGCTTGTATTTTAGCAAGCTTCAAGCAGTTTTCTTGCTGAAAGCATGCTGTAACCCACAAACAGCTTGTGTAAATCACAGTAGTATGGATTCCCCCATCTTAGTCTGAGGTACCTACCTCTCATCCCAGATGTAATGTAGAACTATAAAGGGCTTCCTTCACTGCTATGCCTTATTGCAGGGACCTCAGAGTTGTTTCCCCTCTCCCCCCCTTTCTTTTCTTTGTTATATTTTTGTCTTGCCCCTCCTTTTCCTTTCTCCCTTCTTCTCTTCAAAGCAGGGGTCCCAAAACTGCAGCCCGTGGGCCCAATGTGGCCCTATGCTTGCCTTTATCCAGCCCTCGGGGCTATTCTTCCACTGATATGGGGTAGTAATCCTTCCACTGACACTAATCATGGGGTATTATCCCTCTTACTGACATCAATGATGTAAGTTTTTTTTACTTTCACTGACTACCGAGCCTTTGGCATTTACTCCCACTGATGCCAGGGCATTTTTTACTCCCACTGGTAGCAGTCCGGCATCCCTAATATCTGAAGGGCAGTAAACGGGCCCTTTTCTTTCAATCTGCTATTTACTGTATTTGCTGCTGTATGCAAGGAACACTCTTCTCTGCTTGAATCTATCTTTCTAACCTCCCTATGTAAAGCCTCTGTACTACCTGCTGTTGTATCCATTTTTTTTACTTTTTTATACAATGGAAATTTAACGGAAAGGTAGAAAAATGACTTTACAAATTCCTTCTGTACAAATTAGCTTGTAGAAGCATTGTAAACTGGGCCTCTTGATCCCTCTCCTCAAACAAACAAAATTCTGTTTACAGGTCACCTAGCACGTGCCAGAAATGTAACTTTTTTAATCGGTTAAGTCTATGGGTTTAGTTCCATTTTGATTAAAGGATTTAGTAGATCATGGGTGTTCAACCAGTGGCCCCTCAGCTGTTGCGGAACTATCCATCATGTCTTTAACGAAAAGTCCCACACTCCGGCTTGAGTGCTTTTGTTATATACCACTTCCTCCCAGTCTGAATATAGATATCAGATATGCCAACCGCTCACAAGCGCAAAACAAGACGATATTAGTTTGATTGCTGAACATGGAACCAAAATACAAGTCTTATATACAGTAGAAGAGGGGGTCCCCCCTTCTGCTCATATTATTCTAACAATACACCTGTAACCAGAAACAGAATTAACATGAGCTAATTAACTAATCCCTTAAAGCAGCCGATGTGACTCCGTGCCCTCCTGAGCATTGTTATTATTAATCAGGATTTCACTACAGGTCAGACTTGTTGTCACCGAGATTCACACAGTAGATTATACATTATCATAAGTATAAACACAGGACACCTTCTCACAATAGCAGGAGCTCCAGCAGGAGTCGGCCTGTCTCCTACATTGTACAGAGGCCAATGTGATCAGCTCTCTCAACTAACATGTTGAGTTCACAATCAAACAAACCAAGAATAGCCTTTACATATATCCTGGGAGATATTGTGGATAAATATTACTGTCCCATTTTAAGTAATCCAAGATATATTTTCTCAGTCACCCTGTGCCAGGATGGCACAGGGTGACTTAGACATAAGAGGTGTGCATGGGGAGCTGAAACATGGGTTTTCCCAACCTTTCCAAGGGATTCTTGGTTCCACAGGCCCTCCCATCACAATGTCCTTGGCAGCCATGCTTGTAATTGTCAACCTTGCAATGCCTCATGGGACTTGTAGTTCCTCAACAGTTGGAGGGCCACAGGTTGAGCACCAATGATAGATAGTGGGGCTAACAGGAGTATGTTAGCTAAATGGTCCAGATCAGTACAGTATACTGTATATATTTGGTGAAGAGTGCTGCTGTAAGAACATTTAAGGAAAGCAAGGTCAGTTACATATTCCAGTGGTCTCTATGAAAGAGTTTACGTTATTGATAACAGAAACCTATCACGCCACTGTGCTTGAATACTAAGGTAATAAGATCTATATTTTTAGGAAGTGAAATGTCATTTTTGAAGAATGACTGTAAGCTCACATAAACTGCTGCTGTTTTTTGTCTACTGACCACTAAGATATATTTTCCTGGGTATGAATAAACAAAAGAAAGGCTCTTTAGTATTAAAGGCTTTTAGATCAGGGGTGGCCTTAATAATACAGAATTCAGGAACCAGTCTGTCCAACCCAGGAGGCAACAGCATTTTTTAGGAGCCAGCTTTGAGAGAACCTCAAATTTTTGGAGCTAGTTGTAATTTTTAAGGAACAATTGGCTACCTGGCTTCTGGGATTTTTCCAGCCCTTCCTTAAATACCCGTTTATTTATGTTTCTCTGTTTCTGTTTAAAAATTCTGACTGAATTTAGTTTGTATGGTATGTGCTAATATGATTTATGAAATGTATAGTTTGTGTTCTAGCGTTGAGTAAAGTGTTAACTGAAAAAGCCAGGTCAATTAAGGATCAATATTAGTAGTTGCGTTAGACTATGGTATAACCTATTTGGCCAACAGAATTGCCTTGAGTTTCTGCTCTTAGTAGCTTTTCTGTGGCTTTCCTACTCTGTTGTGGGTTGAGCTGACCACAACAGTGTATGCCCCTTGAGAGCTATGTTAGTATGATCCTTGTGTTAAATCCTACTACACCTACCACAGCGGTTTTGAAGGAGCCCAACTTTCATTTTTTTGGATTTCTTTATATGATGAGGGTTTGAATGCCAGGAATGGGAACAATGATCTTCTAACAGGAGAGGCGAGACATCCAATGTGGGAAGGGAAAGATATCGAAATTATGACTTGGCTCTTGAGTCACCAGGGATATAAGATGTCACTTAATAAGTAAGCCCACCAGGCTACACTTTTAAGTGCAGTAATACTTTTGAATGGGCTGATCCTTTAAGTACTGTATCCTGTCGATCTTGATTACGATCATATGCAAGAGATGAATACAGAAGATGTAATTGCATTCTGTAAACTTCAGTGCTGTAGGGCAATTTAGTGAGTAGATCAACCGGGGTAATGCCATGCACGTACTATCAGAGTATCTAATGCATTCCTTAACGTATTTTCTTTACGTACCTATTATCTGCCATTGAAAAATGTGCTGCTTATTACTGTAAATGGCCCCTTACAGACTTGGCCTAGACACATCTCTACCAAGACAGAGCTGTATCTTCAATCTCTCTATGGCATTAAGCACAATATAGTGTTTGAACAGCATAGATTTGCACTTAGGCTGGCCTCTCGTTTTTTACCTCTGTGTCCGGTGTAACCAGTAGCATTCGAAAAAGGTGAGACAGACAGGATGAGGCCAAACGAAGATGAGAAAAGCTAAAATTTAAATTTCTTAGCAGAGACCTGCCAGAGAAGGCACCTTTCCCAAATTTGATATCTCTTTAACTATAGGCACTCCTCTATGTGCCTGCTGATAGGTCATTCAGGTGCTAGGCAATGGGGGTTGTGGACTGCGGCCTGAGCTTTAACAGACGCACAGATGTAGAGATAGGGAGATGCAGACTGTGCTGGCCAGAATATTTGGAAAAAAAGGTATTGTATGTTTGCATAGTTTATTATGTCAGGTCTCTACTGAAGCTTCCTACAGACATGAAATGCCATTCATTGAATCCTGTTTTCATCCAGAACAATTTATTTTGCTTGGGATATCCTTACAGGTTCAGCTCTTGTTTTTAGGAATTTTGGACTGGGTAGGCTGGAAAACCTGTACTAATATCTACAGTTTTCCCCATTAGATAAATTACATAAGCAGCTTCTGCCAGCTGTCATCTATTTCAATTCCCCACCGATTCGCCCTATTTTGATATAAGCACAAAGACTTAACTTGATTTTCATGTTGGTAGAGCTGCCATGTTTTGTCACAGTAGGTGGAGCCTGAGGCTCCATGCACATCCAACTGCCCCTGAGGTCTTCTGGCACCATTAATCTTTTGGTTCATGTCTTTAGCTCTTCCTACAGGCTCTATTTCATAATGTCACAATATTTGGGATTGCTGTAAAATTTACATCAGTTTGATATATATATACAGGAAATTATTTTGCTTACCATTTGATAAAATAACTTGTTCACACTCAGCAACTGTTAACATTCAGTGCATTAAAAAAATGTGTCTTTTTCTTTTTGGCTATTCTAAGATGAGGAAACTGTTGAGTATGGTAGGTGAATGTTTTTTGGTAAAAATCTAACGTTTTCTTTTCCCTAGTTATATTTTCAGCACATTTAATCATTTCCTTTCGTTTTTTTTTCCTCCCCCTTTTTTTGCTTCTCAGAGGAAATTGAAGGTACACGTACAAACGTTTCTTTGCATTGCCAGATAGCTTTATTTAGGCAACATGTGTTCAGAATCTAACTTGATGTAGTTCAGAACACATTTTGAATACAATATAGACTTTCCATATTTCCTTTACAACAGCCAGCGCTGTCCTTGTTTTTGTTTTTTGTTATGGTATATGCAGTGATGCTTTTTCCATAAAATCTTTTTTATTTTACCCTTTTGGGGCTTTTTCTTGTTTTTAATTTATTGTAAACTGTTGTGTATTTTATGTGTATGCTTTATGCATTAGTTATTAAAGTGGCCTGTTAGGACTACAGTACACAAGCATATATTTTTTTGCTCTTGACATCAGTTTGTGAATTTGTTTGGATGGATGTGTTTACATTTTTAATTGTATATCCTGAAGCAGTAAGCACTTGTGGTGTTGTTGCTTTTGCCATGCTTAGTGTTGCATTGTCGTTAGTCCTCTAATACACGTTCGTGTGAATGTATCTCAAACAGATCCCACCTGATCTCAAACTGATGTCAAATGCAAGCTATTTTTCTGCTTTTAACTTTCTGGCTTGTCTAAAGCTTGTGTACACTGGCTCTTAACCTGCACTCATTGGGAAAGTTATTTTATGAGCTGAACCAATATTGCTGGCTCTCAGCAGGAAATTCACCTAGGCAGGTGCAGAGTCAGGCAAACATCTGCCAAGTACAACTGCTGTCACATAATAGTGGAGGGCTGGAGAACTGTGTTCAATACTATAATATACATTTATAGAACATTTATTACTGTATAAGAGCCGTTTGTTCACTGCAGACATTCGATCTTAAAGAACACAGGTAGTATTGTAAGAAATGGTAGGCTACAGAGGGGGTAGGGAGAGAGAGATGTCACTGCTGGTTGATTTCCTAAACTTTAGTTAGATCCCATGGTAGACCAGTAAGCCAAAACATTTACGTTTTACAAATCTTGGCCTTTTAAACAGATCATTCGATATCAAAATGTATAAGTAGAGGTTGTCTTTAGTGAAAATCACATTTCAAAATAATTCATAGATCCATAGATACAGGCAACCCAAGTTTTATGCAACCCTTGACTTTTCTTATACAATGTTAAAAAAAAATGGCTCTGCAACTCCAAACCTCTCTATTGGTTATCGAGGCTGACCATCATGTCAAAGAACCACAAGGGAGGCTTAGGAGGCTGAAAGAGTTTTTGAAGGAAAAGTCGATATTTGCATATAGTTTAACCAAAAAGTTGCACACTAAAAACAGATCTGACCCTTTTCTCCCCAGGTCTGTTGTCTCAGAATGAATGGCATTGCACCTGTGCATGCTGTGAAACCATACCCTAAATTATGTCCATGATGTCATTCATTTCTTTTGCATTGATTGGCTGGTCTCCTATATCTACTGGCCAACAGTCCATGCCTCTCAAATGACTTATTTGACATGCTACACAGTTTACAGTTTAAGAAGTACATAGAACCTTTCTTTCTTTCTTTCTTTCTTTCTTTCTTTCTTTCTTTCTTTCTTTCTTTCTTTCTTTCTTTCTTTCTTTCTTTCTTTCTTTCTTTCTTTCTTTCTTTCTTTCTCTCTTTCTCTCTTTCTCTCTTTCCCTCTCTCTTTCTTTCTTTCTTTCTTTCTTTCTTTCTTTCTTTCTTTCTTTCTTTCTTTCTTTCTTTCTTTCTTTCTTTCTTTCTTTCTTTCTTTCTTTCTTTCTTTCTTTCTTTCTTTCTTTCTTCTTTCTCTCTTTCTCTCTTTCTCTCTCTTTCTTTCTTTCTTTCTTTCTTTCTTTCTTTCTTTCTTTCTTTCTTTCTTTCTTTCTTTCTTTCTCTCTTTCTTTCTTTCTTTCTCTCTTTCTTTCTTTCTTTCTTTCTTTCTTTCTTTCTTTCTTTCTTTCTTTCTTTCTTTCTTTCTTTCTTTCTTTCTTTCTTTCTTTCTTTCTTCTCTCTCGCTTTTTCTTTTTCTCACTTTCTCGCTTTCTCTCTCTCTCTTTCTTTCTTTCAAGTCATTGTAATGATCACCTCTAACAACCCCCAGAAATGGTAGTTTACACCACAACTGTGCCTCATTTTTAGGCCCAAACACTTCAATGAAACATGTTCCGGGAAGTTGGGGACTGTCCACATGTATATATGGGGAGTATTGGTTTAGCCCATAACATGGCTGCCTCCTGTGCTTGCAGGCAACAGGTCCACTTTAATTTAAAAGCTCAGTAAGTGCTTTATTCTTTTCTGTCAACAATGGGAAATGAGCAGATGTCACAGCGTAAAATCATCTTGCCTAAGCAGCAGGAAAATGCCTTATTTATTTTCTTTTGAAATACTAAATATAATAAAAACTTGTCTTAGGATTTTCCTTGTCTTGTAAAGTTTTGAAGAAATTGAGTTATGGCACCATAAAGAAGATAATTTCTAGCCACTTTTCAGCTTCTCTGTCTTCATACATAAAGACTAAAGCACTTTTTAGTGTCTTTCTTTACTTGTCTGTTCTATCACAGCCAATTTAGGTTTTAGAGTTTGAATTACAGTAGAATAATACAAACATTAAATGTCTACTTCATTTGATATACTTTCTCCTGCTGAAAGGACTTCAGTCCTCTGTAGCACTATAGGCAACATTTCTGGTGCCACCCCCCATTATACAATTCTAAATCCTACACGGTTATTTGGTCCCATCAATTTTAGTGGCTTTGAAGTGGCTTTTGTGGCATCTGTATCAGTGAAATGTGCACTATTTTTCTACCTATGCACAACGAGGCAGCTGAGGGCCATACAGCGGCAGGAGAACCTTGTCCTATGCCATCTGTATAGGGTGTCAGCAGAGATCACTTTGTAGAAAAAACAGAGGACCACTTATGAACAAAAACAAATTACAGACTGAACAATTGAGGTGAAAAAAGAGTTCTGCATAATGCATAAAACAATCAGTGATGCTTCTTTTTGCTTGGTGTAGAAATGTAAATGCTCCAGCCTACTAACCTCTCCAAAGCAAGATTCATACCCTGCAAGGCAAACGTTTGATACCAGATGTTCAGGTTGATTAAACAGGGCATTGACTGGAAGTGTGATGATTGAAATCCTACCCCCCCCCCCTGTATGGTCACCTTAAAGTAGTACTGTGGCCAGGCTATGGACATTAAACTCGGAGAACAACGGGCTGACTTTCCAGTGGGCCCAACAAGGCCCCTACTCTAATCAGCATTGTTTATGCTGACAAAAATAAACAGCCTAACCGCATTACATAATTGAATATGTACGCTTCAATTAGGATTTAACATGCATCAAGTAAGCTTTAAATCAAGCAGTCACTGACCTCTGTAGCAGCAGGCACTGTGGAGTAATTCACCCTTAGGCCACATGCATTTATAATTATCATTGCAAGCTCTGAAAGTATTTTTGTCTTCTGTATTTTTCATGCTTGCTATTTAATATTTTATTGTATTTCATATTTAGATATGCAGATTTTTCTTTTTGCAGCTCTCTGTATGTTGCAGAATTTGATGAGCATCCTTGATGGACTGCTGAGATCTGATCTATTGAGCACATAGCCTGCAATGAAGGGACTCTCTATCAGACCTTACTGGTAGACTTGCTTTGGGAAAGCTGCACTAAGGCATAACGATTATGCAGGAAACAGAGAATGCATAGGACATTAGTAAATATGACTTAACATGTCCATATAAAACTAAAAGCTATATGCCAAAACATGTCTAAAAATATTATCACACATCAGTTTCAGATTGTTCACATTTATATCTTTAACAAAAAGTCGAGGGATCCCCTTAAGATGCAGCAACAGGCACAATGTTACTACACAAGGAGCAGATGCAATATTATTTGGTTTATATTGAGAACCCCTTCATGCTTGTATGTGTAAAGCTGCATTTTGTGGCTGCTATGTATAAATAATTTTGGCTGGAGCAGAACTGAATCTCAGTGTGTTCTGCCAACCACTGTACCATGACTGTTTCACAGGACAGAATCATAAAAAATACATTTGACCATTAATCCAATTTAATGAAGGTATTGCCTGGCCTTATGCTGTTGTAATTAATAAAGGAATGTGGGAGTTTTGTGGCTTTGGCCACCATTGTTGAACTTGATTCAGTTTGCACTAGTCTTATTGTAATATATGACAAAAGAATAGTCTTAACAGCACAGATATATAAATGCTGTGATAAAGCAGGGGATTTTCACAGCAATATGATTTCAAGATGGGAAAAGGCAAAAGATGCACCTGGCTCTTCCCGTGATTAATGCTGATTTATACCCAAACACTAAAATCTAATATGAGCCTTATCCTGTTATATAAAGTTTTTAAATCTGCAGCTTAATAAGAAAAATTAAAAAACAAAGGGTGAAACATTTTATGAAAAAAATGCCACAATAGTGGTTTATGATACTCCAAGTCTTAGCAAACTAAATATCATCCTGTTACAGCAATACTCCTCTGGCAGATAAAGCAGGCTCACCCGAGGCTGGTTTTCACCAGAGCTCCTGATGGTGGAGTTGGGTTTCGGTGCATGCTGGTGCCAACTCAGGATTGCCACACCAAGGCATAAGCAAGCATGGAGAGGCTACCATGTGGAAGATGGTACAGCAGGGAGTAACTGGATATTGTTTGGATCCAGGCAGAGGTTGGCAATGGGCAAGACACAGAAGAGCGGTCAGAGCAATCCAGGTCAGCAGTGGGTAAGACATAACCATATTGTCAGGTTCCAGCACAGGTCCTGCGTCAGGCAGTAGGCAAGAGAGTAGTCAGGACAGTCCTGATCGGAATTGAAACAGGCAATCAGTGGTATAGTATAGCTCTTTAATACAAAGCAGGGTAGCTTGTAAGAAGACACAGCATAAGTCACTTCCAGGGCTGATGCTTAAATACCCCCTCACCCAGCATCATTTCAGGGAGCTCAGTAAATCCTGTCAGCAATTATTTGGGTGCCATTGGAAGTACTGGCAGAGAGACCAGAAGTCCTGGCAGGGATTCTGTGAGCAGCATTGGAAGCATTGGCAGGAATTGTGGAAATCCTGGCAGAAGTCTTTGGAAATGCAGAGATAAGAGGTGTAGGAGCGTGTCCTGGAAATGCAAAGACATGCTCCTAACATATCCATTTGGAGCTTAGATCATCTACAGGGTTTTAGTCTATTTGTAAAGTGTAGCTTTTAGCCCTCATTCACACCAATGTGATTTGTCATGCGATTTGACAATTCAAAATCACATGACAAGTTGCACCCTATTTTCGGCAATGGAGCTATTCAAACCGTTAAGGTTCAGCAATCATTTAGCATGGTTCGCCACTAAGGACTCCACAGTCTAACATGTCACCCTAACTCATTTGCAACTATGTGCTTCATATAAAGTCCCATCTCCTTGCTCCTTCTTTCATGTCGCCCTAACTGGTTGATATTTAGTTTGCTAAAGCACTGTGCATCATAAACAATTATAATGTTTTCCCAATAAAATCTGATTTCTCTTGTTTTTTATTCTGTATCTTAGTGCTGCTAATCACCACCATCAGCATTGGCTGCACATTATTGCTCTGGATCGGCTTCCTGATAGTGGTCATGCATGACCCATGCCTGTACAATGCATATCAGTGGGGCCATTTGTTGTTACCAGCAGGGGGACAATGCAGGAGAGCAGTTGGTAGACAGGTGTTATGCTATAACAGCAAGTGCTTGAATGAAGAAAATTATTTTAAAAAAAGCTACAGATTTAAATGGATTGAAAACAACTTTTGAAATGATGATGGTCAAGCTTTTATGAGATTCTTATAATTGGGCTTAGAGCTACTTTAAGGTGACCTTACCCTTTGATTGCCTTACCAATGTTTCTATTCGGATTTCCTTTAACTTGACACCAAACTCTAACAAAGCCTTTCATGCTTACCATAACCATATTCCATAAAATGTGGAGCTTGAACTTACGTGGCATGACTCAGTTTGTATAAAGGAAGACTATACTTCATTTGAGGGCAGTGCCTAATTCTGTCCTCCAAAAATGCACTAAATTTTGATAACTTAAAAATTAAGAGCAGTACCTTCCTTCCCTAACCACCTCCTCTAGGACATATTGCTTCCTGCCATTTATCTTCTGATTGCTATTTTTTTTATTTGCCTCTCAATCACCACAGTTCATTTTAGATAAGAAATTTATTTTAAATTAAAAATAGAAGATTGCTTGTAAAACTTGATTACATTGGGGCTACAACCTTTAGTCTGAATCAGTCGACACTGCTATTTCATAAAACCACTATCCATCACCATTATGTTTGGATGTACTGTGTAACTGAACAGCTTACATGACATAATATTACAGGCGGCCAATATTATAGTCATAAAACTGAACAAAGAAAAATAAATCCCCCCCCCGGTAGAATTTTCCAACAGGAAAAAAGAACGGCAAAGGAAATTACATGCGGCCTGAATAACAAAAGTAACCTCAATTCACTTTAAGTGCTGAGGTCATGTTTATACTGAACAATTAAATAAATCACTTCCTCCTTCCAAGATTGGTAACTGTGTACCGTGTTTAGTTCAGAAAATTGTTTGTTTTTTCCTGTTCATTAGTGTAAAGAATTTTTTTTAAAGTAAAGCTTACTTGTTATAACTGTTATGCAGTTAGGCTGCATAAACAGTTCTAAAGGTGGGTGTCTTTTCTTTATTTTCATGCTAATGTGTTGCAGAAAGGGTTAAAATGCTAGAAATGCAGACCACTGATCAACACAAAGCTCATCCGTCCAGGCGTCCAGCAATTCAACATCAAACATTTCAATCAAACAAAGTTTGGTCTCCCTGAGCAACACTGTTGATTGGAGCTTTGTGCATTAGGCATATCGGAGAATTGTGCAGATGCCAAAGGTAATAATAAAAAATAACATGGCAATGGCACACTCTATCCACTTATCCTTGTTTTTCCGTAAATGTCTCTGGTCTTCAATTGATCTAGAGACCTTCAGATAAGAATATAGCAGAATTCCATAGAGATGCATCTAAATACCTCCATGAAGTTCTAGATCCATAAATGGATGAGCTGCAATACAGATTTTTCACCTGCAAAGACACTGCACCTGAATTTTGTAATTCCTGCTCCGAGGCTTGACACTGACACTCATATCAAAATATTAAAGCTGTTTTACCATAGCAGGAATCGGCTTTTAAAATTGAAAGCTCTATTTATTATTTAAGACTTCATGAGCTTTGAAAACAGTAACCCTCCTCCCCCAATGCACCCCCTGAAGTTAATACACTGAGGACAAACTGGAAAACAGATTTGTTGAATGTGCGTGTTTCTTTGTTTTTTTTTCCGCTCTCTTTGTGTGTATGTATGTTGTGCTTTTTTGGCCCTGAAAATGTCATTTTTTTTACGTAATTTTTCTTTTGCTATTGGGCTGGCTTTCTAACTGTTCTGCTTTATTTCTTGGCTTTGGTCTGTGCGCTTTTAATCCTCATCCAGAAGATGCAGAATGTGCCGCTCATAACTCTGGGACCTATCTAGGTGAGCAAATGGACACAGCAGATTTTCTTACTTCTCATCATTTAAATCCTCTTTTGGTCTTTGTCTTTTGTTCTTTCTCTTCTTTTTTCCCCTCCTCCTTCATTTCGCAATGCTTTAGGAGCAGACGGGAGAGAGAAAGGTAGGACTGGTGGTTCATGGCGTGCTGTCATGTCTTGTGAATGTTAGGACCATCACATTTCACGCCAATCACATGTCTGGTTATTGTGTCGGCTGTTGCGTTTTTGGAATGTTTATGAATAGTAACCAGTGAAAAATTCTGTCATACAAGAAATCTCCCATTTTCAAAGCAATTTTGTCTTCATTAAAAAAAAAACAGCCTGTAAAGAAGGTTGTTTATTCCCTTGTCCTACTGTTCATTTCTGGAGTCTCTTCTTTATTGCATAGCAAGACTAATCATCACATCCAACACACACGGTGTGTAAAATGCCTGCGCCCTTCATCTTCATCTGTTGTCCGTTACATTAGTTGTTTTGCCCTGTAGTTAAGTAGGGGCTAGTGGAAGGGACCACAGAATGCAGCTTGGATCGATGACATCCAACATACCTGTAAGTGTGTTGCAAGAGAACAGAGACCTCAGAAACAGATGGTAGGACAGGTGAGTATAAAATACGGTTGTTTTGTGGGCTGATTTTTATCTTTAAAAAAAGACAACACAGTTAATTTAAAAGATCAGTACACCCAAAATTTCAGTTTCTTAATGCTGGAAAGTTAAAATTACCTAATGTTTTCTTATACCTCTTAAGAACTGTGATGCTTCAGTCCTGCTGGAATTCACACCTGCAGCAACTATTATGAGAGGGTTACAATTTTTATGATGTCATTTAATGTTATATAAATTATGGTGAATGCAGCAAAAGGAATAGGAACACCCACTGGTATAGTAGGAAGAATTAAACTTTAACTTGGGTAGGAGCAGAGGCAGAACCTTCTCACCAATGAAGTCCCCAATAGTTATAAAAGCCTAGTAGGTGACAGCCCACCACACTACACCTGGAGTAACATTTAGGGGTGGCCCGAGTCTTTTAATAAAAAAAGAATTGAACTTCTTCAGTCAAGAAAAGGGATAAAGCGAGGGAAATATGGGGATAGAGGGGAACAAAGGCAGTGGTCTATGTCAAGACCAAAGGTTTTGTCTGTTGCAAATGATAGCTATAGTGTGGGGAACATGGCAATGTCCATAGAGGTTAGTTTGTATGTAACCCATGGGTGCCAAACCTGTTTAGGAAATTGTCATGTGTATCAGTTAAAATACTAGATGGCTTCTCATTAACCTTAAATCTGTAGTGATAGATCTTAACCTCTTGGAAAAGGACACATTGCAATTTCTAAGCTGGGGTAAAAGTTTTCTTGCCAGGAAGTTGAATGTGTCAAATTTCTGCTGGTGTTTATATAGACCCCCAATTTGGTTGTGTAAAAAGGCTATCCATGGGTTGCACTATATTCTTACATTGAATAGAGTATACAAAAGCCAAAAAATCTTGGACCATAAATAATAACAAAGGGACATATCCACCAAATGAGTATATTGGCAACCTCATTGCAATCCCTAAAACACTTGTTAGAGGCAGTAGGGTATAAATGAGCAACCAAATTTACTGATGTGTGGTGAGCCTTATATGCTGTCTCCTGAGTAGTGATAGTGAAAGAACCTTTTGAATATGTTCAGCCATATTTGGGACTCATCTTCACCAGTCTCAATGGTAGAAAAAAACAATAGCCATTTATTAACATAGGAGTGATAAATGGAGGAGCATTAGGTGGACATGTACGAGGGAGATCAACTTAAATGCACAAAGGTCATCTAAGCAAACGCATTTGAATTGACCAAGGCTACATTCACACCAGAAACATAGACTAGTGCGAAGTATAGCAGCAGGAATGGGAGATTCCTGTTGTGGCTCTGAGCAGCTAGGTGTTGATACCGGCCCTGTATACTATAATGACAACTAGCCAGCGACTGCAGCTATTAATGGCTCTCTGCACAGCCAGCATTTACCTGCGGTAATCGCTGGCTGGAATCGCTGCCTGTGCGGTAATCGCTGCCTGTGGAAAATGTTGTCAGACCACCATTGGAAAGCTATGGGATTGTGCAAAGTTTACCAAGAAATGCAGGGGAGTTTATAATTCCATATAAGAGACACAACACTATTTTACATCAAGTTTACATAAGTTTATTAATAGTGTATCAAGTCAAGAATCTGTTAATTCTTTCTTTTAAAGTGACTTTTAGTGGTTCACTTTGAAATCTACATGATTCACCTTATCTGAATTTTAGTATAGCTTAATTGTGCTAATGCTAGGTTTAAGGAGGATAGTTCAAAGTGTATTTTATTTCTTTTTGAATGATCAGAAGTGTGCATATTTTAACTGCATATTGACTTTCAAAGCAATAAGTCTTGTTCATGAACCCCAAGGAAGGATACATTGATTGCTAAATAAGGATAAGCCGAACACCCCCCAGTTCGGGTCGCACCTGAACATCCGAACAGGCAAAAAATTCAGAACACACAAACACCGTTAAAGTCTATGGGACACCAACATGAAAAATCAAAAGTGCTAATTTTAACCACTTGCCGACCGCTGCAGGCCGATGTACGTCCTAAGTTTGAGGACGGATATTGTTGTTATGGCAGCAGCTAGCTGCCATAACCCCAGTATCACCGGTTTTGACCGGCAGTCAGCTACAAGATAAAAGTGGTCCCTGCAGCGGATTCGCTGCGAGATCACTTTTATCGGTGGCGGGAGAGGGGGCTCCCCTCCCGCCGCGATCCGGTGCCCTCCGCCGCTTACCGGAGCCGTCGGTAGTGGTGGAGGCGATCGCGTCCTGTCAGTGGCTGTGCATGGAGATGAGTGAGGGCAAGATGGCCCCCACCCGTCATAACGTCACTTCCACCCATACCTCTTAAAGGCACATTTTTTCAAATGACATTTTTTATTTTATTTTTTTTTTTATTGCATTTAAGTCCAAATATGAAATCTGAGGTCTTTTTGTCCCCAGATCTCATATTTAAGAGGACCTGTCATGCTTTTTTCTATTACAAGGGATGTTTACATTCCTTGTAATAGGAATAAAAGTGATCCAAAATGCCCTGTCCTGATGAGCTCGCACGCAGAAGTGAACGCATACGTGGGTAGCGCCCGCATATGAAAACGGTGGTCAAACCACACATGTGAGGTATCACCGCAACCAGTAGAGTGAGAGCAATAATTCTAGCCCTAGACCTCCTCTGTAACACAAAACGTGCAACCTGTAGAATATTAAACGTCGCCTATGGAGATTTTTAAGGGTAAAAGTCTGACGCCATTCCACGAGTGGGCGCAATTTTGAAGCGTGACATGTTGGGTATCAATTTACTTGGCGTAACATTATATTTCACATTATAAAAAAAAAAATTGGGCTAACTTTACTGTTGTCTTATTTTTTTTTTTCAAAAAAGTGAATTTTTTCCAAAAAAAGTGCGCTTATAAGACCGCTGCGCAAATACGGTGTAAAAAAAAGTATTACAATGACCACCATTTTATTCTCTAGGGTGTTAGAAAAAAAGCAATATATAATGTTTGGGGGTTCTAAGTAATTTTCTTGCAAAAAAACCTGTTTTAAACATGTAAACACCTAAAATCCAAAACAAGGCTAGTCCTTAAGTGGTTAAAGGCTTTTATCCAAGTTATTGTCATAAAAAGTGTTTGGGGACCCGGTTGCTGCGCCAAGGGACATGTATCAATGCACTTTTTTTTTTAAAAAACTGAAGTTTTTTCGGGAACAGTGATTTTTTGAATGCTTAAAGTGAAACAATAAAAATTTAATATTCCTTTAAATATCATGCCTGGGGGGTGTCTATAGTATGCCTGTAAAGTGCCGCATTTTTCTCGTGTTTAGAACAGTACCACAGCAAAATGTCATTTCTAAAGGAAAAATTGTCATTTAAAACTGATCGCAGCTGTAATGAATAGTCGGGTCTCGGCAATATAGATAAAACTCATTGAAAAAAAAGGGCATGGGTTCCCCCCGCAGTCCATTATCAGGCCCTTTGGGTCTGGTATAAATATTAAGGGGAACCCTGAACCTAGAGATTACCGCACAGCCAGCGATTCCAGCCAGTGATTACCGCAGGTAAATGCTGGCTGTGCAGAGAGCCATGAATAGCTGCAGTCGCTGGCATAGGGGTCCCCCCCCCAAAATCCATACCAGACCCTTATCCTTATGCAACTTGGCACGCCACAGGAAAAGAGGGGGGGGACAAGAGAGCACCCCCCTCCTGAACCGTACCAGGATACATGCCCTCAATATGGGGAGGGTGCTTTGGGGTCTGACCCCAAAGCACCTTGTCACCATGTTGATGGGTGCAAGGCCCTCATCCCCACAACCCTTGCCCGGTGGTTGTGGGGGTATGCGGGCGGGGGGCTTATCGGAATCTGGAAGCTCCCTTTAACAAGGGGACCTCCAGATCCTGGCCCTCCTATGTGAATTGGTAACGGGGTACATTGTACCCCTACCATTTCACAAAAAAATTGTCAAAAATGGTAAAAAAGACAAGAGACAGCTTGGGACAAGCCCTTTATTAAAAAAATAAAAATGTCCAGCGATGTAAATTCACGCCGTCCGACGGACAGAAAAGGAAAAAAAATCCGCAACAGTTCCGCTTCCATGGGAGGCTCCCGCCGAGTGATGCTTCTTCTGGGTGACATCTGTTATATAGCTGAGGGCGGGACCACCCGGTGACATAAACAGGTGACCCCCTCACACCACAGGGGCTTCCCCGTGGCGTCAGAGGGTGCGGGGTCACCCGTTTACGTCACTGGGTGGACCCGCCCTCAGCTATATAACAGCTGTTTCGGTTCATTGGGCGGCGTGAATTTACATCACTGGACATTTTTATTTTTTTATTTTTTAATAAAGGACTTGTCCCAAGCTGTCTCTTGTCTTTTTTACCATTGTTGACACATTTTTTGTGAAATGGTAGGGGTACAATGTACCCCGTTACCAATTCACATGGGGGGGCGGGATCCAGGGGTCCCCTTGTTAAACCCGCATACCCCCACAACCACCGGGCAAGAGTTTTGGGGATGAAGCCCTTGACCCCATCAACATGGGGACAAGGTGCTTTGGGGTCAGACCCCAAAGCATCCTCCCCATGTTGAGGGCATGTGGCCTGCCAGGTTGCTTGCTCGGATAAGGGTCTGGTATGGATTTTGGGGGGACCCCTACTCCATTTTTTTTTTAATTTATGTTGGCGCAGGGTTCCTCTTAAAATCCATACCAGACCCTTCAGGTCTGGTATGGATTTTGGGGGGGACCCCTATGCCATTTTTTTAAAAATTTGGTGCAGGTTTCCCCTTAATTTCCATACCAGACCTGAAGGGCCTGGTATGGATTTTGGGGGGGACCCCCACGCAATTTTTTATTTTTGGTTCAGGGGTTCCCCTTAATATTCATACCAGACCCAAGCGGCCTGGTAATGGACTGGGGATGGACCCATGCCCTTTTTTTCAATGAGTTTTATCTATACTGCCGAGACCCGACAATTCATTACAGCCGCGATCAGTTTTAAATAACAATTTTTCCTTTAGAAATGTCATTTTGCTGCGGTAATGTTATAAACACGGGAAAAATGTGCCACTTTACAGGCATACTATAGACACCCCCAAGTCATGATATATTTCACTGTAAGCATTAAAATAATCACTGCTCCCAAAAAAAAAAAGAAATGTTTGCATTGATACATGTCCCCTGGGGCAGGACCCAGGTCCCCAAACACTTTTTATGACAATAACTTACATATAAGCCTTTAAAATGAGCACTTTTGATTTTTCATGTTAGTGTCCCATAGACTTTAACGGTGTTCCATCGACTTTCCAATTTGCCGCGAACACCGCATATTGTTTGGTGTTATCCGAACTTATGCTCGGGCCGAACCATTCACCCATCCCTATTGCTAATTTAGTCATATGTGGAGGAAAAGCAAAAGGCCAAGCAGAGTCAGTGAAATATGTATTTTATATATTGTGTAAAATAGATAAATGAGAAGTAACTGACATTTCTGTGTTTTTGTCTCATATCCTTTAGGTTACTTTCACACTGAGACGCTTTACAGGTGTTTTTGGGCGCTTCTCCTGTCACTCCAGTGTGAAAGCCTAAGTGCTTTCACACTAGAGCGGTGTGCTTGCGGGACGTTAAAAAGAAGTCCTGCAAGCAGCATTTATGGGGTAAAAGTGGGGGAAGATGGTAGTTGCGCTGTGATGAAGGAGGGGGGGAGGGAAGCTCCAAAGATGACTAAAGTGGCAAAGTGAACTAAAAAAGCAGAAACGGGCCAATGCATGAATAGATCCTACATGCTAAAAGAACATGGTGGGGATGCAGTGCAGTGCAACGTAGCTGATCAACATGACATGTTGCGGGCAGACAAAGCCTAATATATAAAGGTAATCGTGAAACAGTGACTGCTTGAATATAGCAAAACAAAAATGCATATACCAACACAAATAGGGTGAATAATGACACAATGCAAAAAAAAATATATATATAATGCAAGAAAAATATATGTGGGCTAGTGCCCCATTAGCAAAAACGTGCCAGATCCTGGTGAACTACAAGTGACAAATCCCTAGGACAAACATGAATATTAGTTCTATCATCCAGTCCAAAAAGCAAAAACACGTGATGAGAAAGACAAAACAAGTCCAATCGTGAAGGGAGGGAGGATCTTCAGTGAGGACACCTCCGTGTTTGCAAGCCGCTTACCTTACAGCTGTAAGGTGTACAGCCTGTGTTGCAAATGACCCGCAGGTGTAGACGTTCCGTGTATACAGGCAGTGACAATGATGAACATGCCAAGCGAAATATAAAAAATAAAAAGTATACAGCATGTAAAATAACTCTGCAACGACCACAGTGGAGGGGGGGCAAGACACACACAGGGGGAGGTTGCACTCACTTTCATGAAGTGAGTGTGGGCATCAATCCACGAGCGCCGAGCTCGTATGCCTCCAGGAGTGTCACCAATCTGGAATCTGTCCCTGTGCCTGGAAACTGGAATATGTCCCCGTGCCTCTCTCCTCAGTGTTCGTCAGGTAGAGTAGTGATGTACAGTGTGAGGGGGAAAGAGACGCACATAGCGTGATCCCATATAAAAGGTATATTTATTTAATAAAACAAGTCCAATCAACTTACATTTAAAACAATGCTGCAGTGTGTAGTAACTACGAGCGCCGAGCTCGTCTCCTGTTGTTTGTCTATGGCAGCGTCCCGTGCTCCAATCCTAAAAGATCTGGCACGTTTTTGCTAATGGGGCACTAGCCCACATATATTTTTCTTGCATTATATATATATTTTTTTTTGCATTGTGTCATTATTCACCCTATTTGTGTTGGTATATGCATTTTTGTTTTGCTATATTCAAGCAGTCACTGTTTCACGATTACCTTTATATATTAGGCTTTGTCTGCCCGCAACATGTCATGTTGATCAGCTACGTTGCACTGCACTGCATCCCCACCATGTTCTTTTAGCATGTAGGATCTATTCGTGCATTGGCCCGTTTCTGCTTTTTTAGTTCACTTTGCCACTTTAGTCATCTTTGGAGCTTCCCTCCCCCCCCCTTCATCACAGCGCAACTACCATCTTCCCCCACTTTTGTCCCATTTGTCCTGCCTTGGATCAGTACTTAGGTGTTGCAGCAGTGTCCTTTTAGCATAGCCCCCCCCCCCCCGACAGCGCAGGAGTTTCCACTTTCACAGCATTTATGGGTACCGCTGCCGAAGCGCCGCTACACGGGCACTATTAACCCCTTTGGCCGCTAGCGGGGGTTAAAAGCACCCCCCTGTCGGGGGGAAAAACGCCGCTAAAACGACAGTAAAGTGCCCGCTAAAACTAGCAGCGCTTTACTGCCGACGCTCTCACAGCCCCAGTGTGAAACTGCCCTTATGGTAGTAAATATTGTCCTGTCTTTAGCATACCAAATGTTGACCGCCACTGCACCTTGTGCCTGCTGATCCAGAACTGTTTAGGACTATTGGTGAAAGGGTCACATGGGGTGCTTATGCTTGAATAATGAACTGGTCTGAAAATTTCTTTTTGCCCAAAGCAACAATCAGAGTCTTAGTTTTTCCCACTCTGTGCTACTAAGTGTCAATTGGAAGCTGATTGACGGGAGTATATTTTAGCAGACATTTAATGCTCAATTCCCTGAGTACATATGTGATGGTGGTTTAAATGATTGTTTTAGCTTTCAGGTGCATCATAACTCTTACAAGAACTCATCTCAGTTATTTTGTGTTTGAACTGTTTTATTTCCACTTGTTTAACAAGTAGTTGGTTTGTTAGATGTGACTTTATCCAGCGATTTCTCACCTTTGTGTGAACTGGGTCTCTTGGAGTAGTTTTACAGTGTGTTCTGCTCCTCCTAGACCATTCCTTGCCGCACTGCCAAACTATTTCACTTGTTTTCCAGCACAAGATGCTCTCGATCAGAGGGAATATTAAGGCCAAGATAGTAACTAACACCTTTGTCAATAAATTCAGTCGTTTCTTCTCTTCTGTCAGTAGCCTTTTATAATTCTGGTTCACTAAAGAAGAGCATTGTGAAGGTCCGCGTCACTGAAGTATTTTGACTTTTTAAGCCTGAAAAGCGGTCTACAAAATACTGTCTAAAAATTAGAGGCATGTGTATTTTTAATATTGGTGTTCTTTGTTTTTTTTTCATACAGACATGTGCAGTAATCCAGCATGAAACAACTCCTGCACTTTGCCAGGAGTTTCCTGTAATAGAGACCGGTCACCGCTGCTCTCTCTCCTCCTGCAGAGAGACTGGTCTTGTGTCCGTCCCTCCTGTAGTTTTCTATAAGCAGCCTGTGATGGGCGGGGCTTTCTACCCCCCCACCCACAGCTTTGCTCTCTTTACAGGTTATGTACAGCCCAGTGATGACGTAACCACTACTAGGTTTGTAAATGCATTTGGTGCACACAGCATGGATTTAAAAAACATAAAACAAAAGAATTGTACTGTCTATTAGGTCACTACAGTTTGATTACAAACTGTTTTTTTTTCTGTTTGTTAATTAAAATACTGACCACAGTCAGAACTCCAAGGGATTTTTTTTTGTTTTTTTGATTATTAGTTGTGGAGACAATGTTGATATACAAAGTGAATAAATATCTTTTGTTACTATTGAGAAATACATTTAAATTTAAAGGATAAAGTTCACAGTTCATAACATTCTCTATTATACCCATATTCAGGATGTAACGTAACATGTTACAAACGGACCGACCCCCATACCCCCTCAATGCCCCGTTGTAACAGCCAGTGGGGGTTCTTCTCCCCCAACACCCCCCCCCCGTTAGCTATCACAATTTTTAAAAAAACACAGTCCTCTGTAAATGGAAAACTACAAGTCCCGACAGCCTTTCCAGTTGTCTGCTTATAGTTCTCAATTAACTACCACGTCGCTGCCCTGCCATTTAGCACTGGCCCTTATGTCCCTCCAGTGTCTTTTTCCTGGTATCTTCATTGTGAAACTCTCTTAAATGACCTTCCCTGAAGTGGGTCAGCTTTTTGGACCACTGCACTCAAACTTGTCTGAAGGATCTAACACTTGGAAGCTTCACTCCGACAGGGCTAGTTTTGGTAACCTTTGTTTACCAGTAGGTGTGGTAGTTCAGCTCAAACCCTCACTAAAGAAGTATACATCTTGTAAGTCATTGGACCCTTCCTTAAAGGTCAGGGACATTTCCCCTGCTTCTACTTTAGGGACTTGTAAGGGGGTTGAGGAAATACCCTCTTAACCTAGTCTCCCCCTTTCTTGTTGACTCTGGGCCTTTTTTAGCCTCCCGCTTTATTCTTGGGGGCCTGGACTCAAATGGTCTCAATGGACCAAGTCATTAGTGGCAAGACTCATCAGTCTCTAAGGGTTAATAGGGTAGTCTATTTCCATTGCCCAGGGGGTACTCAACTTGCAAGAGTGTCACCATTCCTAGGGCATAAATGTGAATCCCAAGGGAACAGTTAGTTCTCACTTCGTCAAGGGATCCTATATCGAGTTGTCTCCCTGACCTGTTGAACATCACTTGTCTGTTGTAAGGTCTTCACCTCTGGGAAGGTTTGGGAGTTCTCCCTGTGACAGGGCAAGTGGCCCAGTCACTACGTTGGGGGACGATTAGGGTCAAAAAGCAATTTCATGAAAAAAAATGAATATCCTTAATGATATTAACTCTTGAAAATTGGCTGTTCTGAAGAGAAGAGCTCCTTGATAAATGGTGCAGCTGTGCATAGCTAACATGCACAGCTGCACCAGATTTTGCACTCTCCAGTTTTAGTAAATGAAACCCATAGTTCTTTCGCCTTGCTCTTGTTTTTGCAATAATCACTTTATTATTTAAAATTGCTTGTGGATTAATAAAGGAAGGTTTATGTGTGGACATATGTTAAGATTAGCCAAGTCTTTTGCATAGCTGCCCAACAAGAGGCTTTTGTGAGCATATGGCGCTCACGGATGAAACTCATCTGTTTACTGTTCTCTACAGTGTTTTCTTATTCGCAAAAGACACATCCAGAGATTTTATTAATGCAGCCGAAATCTGCAAACTGGGAGTTTCTCCAGAAACAAGTGGAGTGTCTGCGCCGGGTGTTTGTGGAGACTAATTGAGAGCAGTAGACATGTAGCACACATGGATGATTCTGCTCCGGCTGATGGCTGGCACATGTGAAACGACTCCAACAAGATTCAGCCACTGTGTTTTCTCAATTGAATTTTTATAATGTCTGGTAATCCTTAGTGGATTTGGTCATTTGATGTGAGTTTATACAGCACAGGCACAGTATGTGCCCAGCCTAAAATGGAAAAGTAAATGCATGAAAAAAAGTTGGTATATATAAGACATGATTGCCATAGGTTCATAAATATTGCTATGCAGGTTAGGAAAGCACATACATTCCGTAAAAGTTGTTTTACCATATCTGTGTGTCTGTTTTGTTTAACAAAAAAAAAGCAGTACTGTCAGGCTCGGTTCACACTGGGGCGACTTGTCAGGCGACCTAGTCGCCTGACAAGTCGCCTCCCGTTCTGTGCTATGGAACCGTTCTAATTGGAGCGACGCAAGTCGCTCCGACTTAGAAAAAGGTTCCTGTATTACTTTGGGGGCGACTTGGGGCGACTTGCATAGACTTCTATGCAGAAGTCGTCTCGCAAGTCGCCCCGCAGTCGTTTGCAGGTCGCCTCGCTGAGGCGACCTGCAAGTCGTGCCGCCCATGTGTGAACCGAGCCTCAGAGTTTTTGTTTGCTCTGTATTCTTTTTTGGGAAGTTTCCCCCTTCACGTCCTGTTCTAAAATTAGTTTGACAAGAAATTAGGAAAATTTACCCCAATAGGGACATAGGCTGCAATAAAAATGTCACAGAACTATCCTTTCTCTAATCTCTCCCAAAATGGTTAAAGTTGGGCATTAATTAATTATCAAGGAGCTCTTCTCTTCAGAACAGCCAATTTTCAAGAGTTAATATCATTAAGGATATTCTTTTTTTTTTTTCATGAAATTGCTTTTTGACCCTAATCGTCCCCCAACGTAGTGACTGGGCCACTTGCCCTGTCACAGGGAGAACTCCCAAACCTTCCCAGAGGTGAAGACCTTACAACAGACAAGTAATGTCCAACAGGTCAGGGAGACAACTCGCTATAGGATCCCTTGACGAAGTGAAAACTAACTGTTCTCTTGGGATTCACATTTATGCCCTAGGAATGGTGACACTCTTGCAAGTTGAGTACCCCCTGGGCAATGGAAAGAGACTACCCTATTAACCCTTAGAGACTGATGAGTCTTGCCACTGATGGCTTGGTCCATTGAGACCATTTGAGTCCAGGCCCCCAAGAATAAAGAGGGAGGCTAAAAAAGGCCCAGAGTCAACAAGAAAAGGGGAGACTAGGTTAAGAGGGTATTCCTTAACCCCCCTACAAGTCCCTAAAGTAGAAGCAGGGGAAATGTCCCTGACCTTTAAAGAAGGGTCCAATGACTTACAAGATGTATACTTCTTTAGTGAGGGTTTGTGCTGAACTACCACACCTACTGGTAAACAAAGGTTACCAAAACTAGACACCTGTGAAGCCCTGTTGGAGTGAAGCTTCCAAGTGTTAGACCCTTCAGACAAGTTTGAGTGCAGTGGTCCAAAAAGCTGACCCACTTCAGGGAAGGTCGTTTAAGAGAGTTTCACAATGAAGATACCAGGAAAAGACACTGGAGGGACATAAGGGCCAGTGCTAAATGGCAGGGCAGTGCCTCCTCACTGAATGATGGGAAAGAGAGCACAGAATGCATGTATATGCAGCACTCCACCTAGTGAAAGACATAAGCCTTCAAGGAAGGTAGCTCCTGGTGCTTCAGCCCAACCAGCCTTCCTATAGAGACAGGGTCATACGTGGGGTTGTGCCATGGTCCTGAACCTGGTATACGCTCTGCAGCCTATCTAACACAGTGCACTATGGCCTGAAAAGCACCACAATGCAGAGTTCAGTGCCCACATTCTAGGCTAGCCCTGCATGTCCAGTCCATCAGAGTCTGGGTTTGGAAACTTTGATCTATATAGTTGCTATGCAGAGACCAGCTCAAGCAGCCATGTAGCGAGGAATCTTGATTGAAGTCACAGAGTGGATGTGGAGTTTCTCCGCATCCAATTAGCATGTCAGGAACCTGTGACCAGCTCTCAATGGAGCCGGTTCACACAGCTCCGGGAATTGCACAGGAGTCCTGTGCATCTTCTGGTCCATTTGAGGCCCGAATTCAACCCTGAAACGGTGAACAGGGACATACACGGACCCCTGCTATGAGCCGATCTGCATGGAGATGTGAACTCAGCCTTACGTTTGCATTTTGCGAACCCCCTACTATAGGTTTGTGTTCCAATTCATACAGCACACCTAGAATTATTTGAAAAATATATATTGATTTTTTACTTTTCTACTTGTAGAGTAGGTTTACACGTAGGACTTTATAGATTGCTTGCAAGCTTTTCTGAACAATTGCAAAGTGCAATAAGAGAACAGTTTTTAAGTGATTTAACATAAAATGTACCATCGAAGCTCAGACGGCTGATTCATAGCTGCTGCTTATTTCAACTGTGAGCAATTTCTCTAGGCCAGCAACAGCATGATGAATGCAGAGGCTGACGTGTCTCCTCCAATTCTGTACGCTCCTCTTGCTGTTGCTTGTTTCAGTATAGTACAGCTGGGTAAAGCTGCAGTAATGATTCAGCCATCTCCTTCATAGCTGTTGTCAGATCGGTCACGGCCATGAGGGGATGCTGGGCAGTTCAGTTCTTTATAACTAGGGTTAGAAAGCACTTGGGAAACATGGGACAAAGTACTATGTCCTATAGGGGACAGAACTATAAAATATAAATTATAATGCTAAACCTTTAATGCTCTCACAGGTGCTGTTAGTGAAATGTTATGTCCAAGTATTGGCCTGCCATTTTTCCCATGTATATGAAATAATTTGTCCTTATGTTGTGATGATTTTCTCTGGTAAATGTATGCCTGTGTTTGGGCCTCCTGCAGCATTTTTCTAATATATTGCTTCATCAATGTAAATCCAAATATATATACCGTGGGGGTGTGTGTATATATATATATATATATATATATATAATATATATATATATATATATATATATATATATATAGTAACGATCTGGGGCGATTATGCTCAAGTGGTGTATGCGTTTTTAGGAACACCGATCAGTCCAGACTGTATTTTTATGGGCGTGGCAGCCCAATTTTATTTCAACAAAACAAACTTCACAGAAAGTCTTCCCTCTCAGGGGGGTTCCACCATCATTGTATAACAGAAAACTTCAGCCTCCCGGCTCATTCACTCTTACTTAGACAAACTCCCTCCTGGAGCTTACTTGCTCAGCTGCGTGCTGCTTGGTCATTGGCCACATCTGCCTCCTGCAGACATACACGCTCAGACTCCTAGAGACCGCCTGTCTCTCTTTCATAGAGCCGTCTCCACCTGAAAGCCCTCCCGACTCCTACACCAGGCCACCTGCCTATAGGGTGGAGCTGTTCCCAAGTGTGAGCCCTGAGCTTTCTTCTTGAGGGAAATATAAACCCAGCCCACAGGTGTGCAATCATCATGCCTGTCTTTGCAAAAACCGGGCTGAAGGTGCTAATACACACCTTGACTTGGGGTCGCCTCTCCACAAAATATATATACATACAGTTGTGCTCATAAGTTTACATACCCTGGCAAAATTTATGATTGCTTGGACATTTTTCAGAGAATATGAATGATAACACAAAAACATTTCTTTCACTCATGGTTATGGTTTGGCTGAAGCCATTTATTATCAATCCACTGTGTTTACTCTTTTTAAATCATAATCCCAACAGATACTACCCAAATGACCCTGATCAAGAGTTTACATACCCTGGTGATTTTGGCCTGATAACATGCACACAAGTTGACACAAAGGGGGTTGAATGACTATTAAAAGGTAACCATCCTCACCTGTGATCTGTTTGTTTGTAACTAGTGTGTGTGTGTGTGTGTGTATAAAAGTTCAATGAGTATCTGGACTCCTGACAGGCCCTTGCATCTTTCATCCAGTGCTGCACTGACGTTTCTGGATTCTGAGTCATGGGGAAAGCAAGAGAATTGTCAAAGGATCTGCGGGAAAAGGTAGTTTAACTGTATAAAACAGGAGAGAGTTATAAAAAGATATCCAAGGAATTGAGAATGCCAATGAGCAGTGTTCAAACTCTAATCAAGAAGTGGAAAATGAGGGGTTCTGTTGAAACCAAACCACGGTCAGGTAGACAAACTAAAATTTCAGCTACAACTGCCAGGAAAATTGTTCGGGATGCAAAGAAAAACCCACAAATAACTTCAGATGAAATACAGGACTCTCTGAAAACATGTGGTGTGGCTGTTTCAAGATGCACAATAAGGAGGCACTTGAAGAAAGATGGGCTGCATGGTCGAGTCGCCAGAAGAAAATTGATGGCAAGATGAATGCAGTATGTTATCAAAAAATACTGGAGGAACATTTGCATTCATCAGCCAGGAAGCTGCGCATGGGACGTGTTTGGATATTCCAACGTGAAAATTATCCAAAACACAAGGCCAATTCGACCTGTCATTGGCTACAGCAGAATAAAGTGAAGGTTCTGAAGTGGCCATCTCAGTCTCCTGACCCCAATATCATTGAGCCACGCTGGGGAGATCCCAAACATGCAATTCATGCACGATAACACAAGAATTTACAGGAACTGGAGGCTTTTTGCCAAGAGGAATGGGCAGCTTTACCATCTGAGAAGATAAAGAGCCTCACCCACAAATACCACAAAAGACTTCAAGCTGTCATTGATGTTAAACGGGGCAATACACGGAATTATGAACTGGGGTATGTAAACTTTTGATCAGGGTCATTTGGCTAGTTTCTGTTGTGATTATGATTTAAAAAGAGTAAACACTGTTGATTGATAATAAATGGCTTCAGCCAAACACTAACCATGAGTGAAAGAAAAGTTTTTGTGTTATCATTCATATTCTCTAAAAAAATGGCAAAGAAATCATACATTCTGCCAGGGTATGTAAACTTATGAGCACAACTGTATATGTGTGCGTATGTATGTATATATATATTTTTTTTTTTTCTGCACCTGATCTTCGATTCATCCTGCGTCCTTAAAGGAAACCTGTAATGGAAAAACAAATATATGATTACCCTGGTGTCACTCTCTTCAATGTTTTCTCTTTTAGTAATCTGAAGTATGTAAGCAGTGACTGAAGACAGGACTTATATTACAATGGTTTTAATGGATTTTTACAAATAATAGCACAGTGCATTTCACTCCAGGAATATATCTTAGCAAGTAATGGGTACATTATACAAGAGAGAACATGTGCAGAAAAATATACAAGTCCAGAAGGGTTATACAACAGGTAGTAAAAACTATTGTGGAAAGACAATCAACACAGCTGGTGTAAAAAAATGTCTGTGAGCGATGTTGGAATGGTGAGATAGGATGTGGAGATTTCTGTTCCCTATGGAAATGGGCATTTTGATCTCAGCAACAGATTAAAGGAAGCCTATACCGAGACAAATATGTAGGCTACCCCTATTATTGTCTCTTACTGAAAATATTAGTTGCTGTCTTGGTGATCCTTTGGCTTGATTATTTTTTGGGTCACTGGTATGGAAAGAGAAGAAACGCAAACACAGACGGTGGTCCCTGGAGTCTGCACCTCTTGGTGTGTGCTCTGCAAGGAAGGACACAAAGAGATACATTTAGAAACTTGTAAACGTTAATAACAAAAAAAAGACCATAAACCAGGGGTAGGCAACCCCTGGCACTGGTGCCGCAAGCGGCACACAAAGCCTCTTTTGCCGACACTCGACTCCCTCCCCATCAGCAGAGCAGCACAGAGAAGTGTCAGTGAGACACTAATGCATTCCAATTTCAGAGTTCCCCATGCTGCGCCTGCACTGAGCAGGAGGCACTGTGCCCCCACACATTGTAAAAGATGGGAAACATTGTTTGGTTCTCTAACTTTGCTGTAGCTGCTATTGTCAGCTTTTGTAATGGGGAAGATATTGGGTGCAGTTCTGCTAGGGGGGGCGGTCCCTGTTTCCAGGAGGAGGAGGACTGTCATTGGCCACTGCTAAACCCAATCACAGTCCTGCTAGTCCCGCCCACCATCTGGAGGAAGATTAATCAGTTGCCGCTACTAGGGATGGTCTTTATGTTCGGGTTGAACATGAGTTCAACTCGAACATTGGCTGTTCGCTGAACAGCGAACAATTTGGGGTGTTTGCGGCAAATTCGAAAGCCGCGGAACACCCTTTAAAAGTCTATGGGAGAAATCAAAAGTGCTAATTTTAAAGGCTTATATGCATGGTATTCTCATAAAAAAGTGTTTGGGGACCCGGGTCCTGCCCCAGGGGACATGTATCAATGCAAAAAGAAGTTTTAAAAATGGCCGTTTTTTTCGGGAGCAGTGATTTTAATAATGCTTAAAGTGAAACAATAAAAGTGTAATATTCCTTTAAATTTCGTACCTGGGGGGTGTCTATAGTATGCCTGTAAAGGAGCGCATGTTTCCTGTGTTTAGAACAGTCTGCCAGCAAAATGACATTTCTAAAGGGAAAAAAAGTCATTTAAAAGTGGTAGAGCTAGTGCCGGCTATAATGAATTGTCGGGAAAAAAAAGTCATTTAAAAGTGCTAGTGCCGGCTATAATGAATTGTCGGTCCGGCAATACACATTTTTAAAAGTTCATTGATAAAAACGGCATAGAATTTCCCCACAGGGGAACCCCGAACCAAAATTTAAAAAAAAAATGCGTGGGGGTCCCCCTAAATTCCATACCAGGCCCTTCAGGTCTGGTATGGATATTAAGGGGAACCCCACGCCAAAATTAAAAAAAAAATGGCATGGGGGTCCCCCTTAAAATCCATACCAGACCCTTCAGGTCTGGTATGGATTTTAAGGGGAACTCCGCACCAAAATTTTTAAAAAAATGGCGTGAGGTCCCCCCAAAAATCCATACCAGACCCTTATGCGAGCACGCAACCTGGCAGGCTGCAGGAAAAGAGGTGGGGATGAGAGAGCGATCCCCCCTCCTGAATCGTACCAAGCCACATGCCCTCAACATTGGGAGGGTGCTTTGGAGTAGCGACCCCCCCAAAGCACCTTGTCCTCATGTTGATGGGGAGAAGGGCCTCATCCCCACAAACCCTTGCCCGATGGTTGTGGGGGTCTGCGGGTGGGGGGCTTATCGGAATCTTGAAGCCCTCTTTAACAAGGGGACCCCCACATCCCGCCCCCCCCGTGTGAAATGGTAACGGGGTACAAATGTACCCCTACCATTTCACAAAAAATGTGTGAAAATGGTAAAAAAAAAAAAAAGACACTACACGTCTTGGGACAAGTCCTTTATTAAAAAATAAAACTGTCCTGCGGAGTCTTCTTCTCTCGCTCCGACAGACCGAAAAAGAAAAAAAAAAGCCGCAAACCGCCTACGATCTGCCTCCATGGGAGGCACCCGCCATAATGACGGGCCTCTCAGGTAACAGTTCTTTTATAAGTGAGGGCAGAGCCACACGATGTCATCGCCGCGTGACCCCGCCCCTCTCTGACGTAAGGGGATATCCCTATGGCTTTCCTGTAGCATCAGAGGGGGCAGGGTCACTCAGTTACGTAACCGGGTGGCCCCGCCCCCTCTGACGCTACGGGAAAGCCATAGGGATATCCCCTTACGTCAGAGGGAGGCGGGGTCACCCGGCGATGACATTGTGTGGCTCCGCCCTCACTTTTAAAGGAACTGTCACCTGTGAGGCCCATCATTACAGCGGGTGCCTCCCATGGAGGCAGATCGTAGGCAGCTTGTGGCTTTTTTTTTTTTTTTTTTAGGTCTGTCTGAGCGTGAGAAGAAGAAGACGACGACTCCGTGGGACAGTTTTATTTTTTTAATAAAGGACTTGTCCCAAGGCGTGTAGTGTCTTTTTTTTTTTACCATTTTCACACATTTTTTGTGAAATGGTAGGGGTACATTTGTACCCCGTTACCATTTCACACGGGGGGGGCAGGATCTGGGGGTCCCCTTGTTAAAGGGGGCTTCCAGATTCCGATAAGCCCCCCACCCGCAGACCCCCACAACCACCGGGCAAGGGTTGTGGGGATGAGGTCCTTCTCCCCATCAACATGGAGACAAGGTGCTTTGGGGGAGCCGCTACCCCAAAGCACCCTCCCAATGTTGAGGGTATGTGGCCTGGTACGGTTCAGGAGGGGGGGCGCTCTCTCATCCCCCCTCTCTTTTCCTGCGGCCTGCCAGGTTGCGTGCCCGGATAAGGGTCTGGTATGGATTTTTGGGGGGACCCCACGCCATTTTTTTTTAAATATTGGCATGGGTTTCCCCTTAAAACCCATACCAGACCTGAAGGGCCTGGTATGGAATTTAGGGGGACCCCCACGCATTTTTTAATTTTTTTTTATTTTGGTTCAGGGTTTCCCTGTGGGGAAATTCCATGCTGTTTTTATCAATTAACTTTTATGTGTATTGCCAGACCGACAATTCATTATAGCCGGCACTAGCTCTAGCACTTTTAAATGACTTCTTTTTTCCTGACAATTCATTATAGCCGACACTAGCTCTAGCACTTTTAAATTACTTTTTTTTCCCCTTTAGAAATGTCATTTTTCTGGCAGACTGTTCTAAGCACGGGAAACATGCACCCCTTTACGGCCGGACTATAGACACCCCCCAGGTACGAAATTTAAAGGAATATTACACTTTTATTGTTTCACTTTAAGCATTATTAAAATCATTGCTCCCGAAAAAATGGCCGATTTTAAAACTTTTTTTTACATTGATACATGTCCCCTGGGGCAGGACCCGGGTCCCCAAACACTTTTTAAGACAATACCATACATATAAGCCTTTAAAATTAGCACTTTTGATTTTTCATGTTCGTGTCCCATAGACTTTAACAGTGTTCGGGTGTTCGAACAAATTTTTTGCCTGTTCACATGTTCTGGTGCTCATCCCTAGCCGCTACCAATCTCAGAAAGAAGGGATTTCACTGTGATTGAGAAAACCACAATCAGGTGACAGTTTGTGGAATTACTGTTGTGCTTCTGAGAACTTTGTTGAAATTATTCCTTTGCGTCACTTACTACTGAACCCCGGCACTCTGTGTCCCTTTAAGCCACAGCCAGTATTCAGCGCAATGAAAATCACACCCAACTTTTCCTGTGGCGCAGAGCGGTGCACTTTTTCTCAGCTGCAGGGGCCCAACCTAAGATCCTGCACACAGGCCCACTGCTGTCAGAAAATGTCCCTGACCTGAGCTCATCATTGCACATCCAATTCAGATGCTTGTATGTGACATCACATACAAGCATGTGGGCTGGATGCGAGAGGTGGATCAGCTGGATGAGTATGCCAGGACAGGTAGATGTGTCTTATCTCTGCTTCCTTTCACCACTCTGCATATCACGCATATCATAGATGAGGGTACAGCGGTGGGGAAAATGAGCAGGAGGGGTTCAGAGGTGGGACAGATGTGCAGGGAGGTACAGTGGTGTAAGAAATGAGAAGGGGGTTCAGCAGTGGGACAGAAGAGCAGGGGGGTACAGTGATGGAAGAGATGAGAAGGGGGTACAGTGTTGGGGCAGATGAGCAGGGGGGTTCACTGTTGGGGCAGATGAGCAGGGGGGTTCACTGTTGGGCCAGATGAGCAGGAATGTTCAGTGTTGAGCCAGATGAGAAGGGGATTCAGTGATGGGACAGATAAGCAGGGGGTAGAGCAGTGGGGCAGATGTGAAAGGAGGTGTATTGGTGGGGCAGATGAGCAGGAGGTTACGGTGGTGGGGCAGGAGAGCAGGGGGAACAGAGGTGGGGCAGAAGAGCGGGGGGGGGGTACAGAGGTGAGACAGATGTGCAGGAGGTACATTGGTGGGGCAGATGAGAAAGTGGGTTACAGTGGTGGGGCAGATGGGTTCAGTGTTAGGACAGATGAGAAGGTGATTCAGTAGTGAGACAGAAGAGCATGGGGATACGGCGGTGGAATCAGATGTGCAGGTAGGTACAGTGGTGGGGCAGATGAGAAAAGGGGGTACATTGATGGGGCAGATGAGCAGGGGGTTTGCAGTGGTGGGACAGAAAAGCAAGGTGGTATAGTGGTGGGGCAGATGTGCAGGAAGTACAGTGGTGGGAGGGATGAGAAGGGGGTTCAGCGGTGGGAGAGAAAAGCAGGGGGATACAGTGATGGGGCAGATGAGCAGGGGGTTACAGTGGTGGGACAGATGAGCGGGGGGGTTCAGTGTTGGGCCAGATGAGAAGGGGGTTACAGTGGTGGGAAAGATGGGGGGGTTCAGTGTTGGGGCAGAGGAGAAAGGAGATACATTAGTGGGACAGATGAGCAGGGGCTTACAGCAGGGGAGGGGGGTACAGAGGTGGGGCAGATGTACAGAGGAGAAAGGAGGTACTTTGGTGCAACACATGAGCAGGTGTTATAGTGGTGGGGCAGAAGAGCAGTGGGTACAGTGGTGGGACAGATGTGCAGGAGGTGCATTGGTGGGGCAGATAAGAGAGGGGGTTACATTGGTGGGGCAGATGAGCAGATAAGTTCAGTGTTAGGGCAGATGAGAAGATGGTTCTTCGGTGAGACAGAAGAGCATGGGGATACGGCGGTGGAGCAGATGCTCAGAGAGGTACAGTGGTGGGGCAGATGAGCAGGGGGGTTCACTGTTGGGGCAGATGAGCAGGGGGGTTCACTGTTGGGCCAGATGAGCAGGAATGTTCAGTGTTGAGCCAGATGAGAAGGGGATTCAGTGATGGGACAGATAAGCAGGGGGTAGAGCAGTGGGGCAGATGTGAAAGGAGGTGTATTGGTGGGGCAGATGAGCAGGAGGTTACGGTGGTGGGGCAGGAGAGCAGGGGGAACAGAGGTGGGGCAGAAGAGCGGGGGGGGTACAGAGGTGTGACAGATGTGCAGGAGGTACATTGGTGGGGCAGATGAGAAAGTGGGTTACAGTGGTGGGGCAGATGGGTTCAGTGTTAGGACAGATGAGAAGGTGATTCAGTAGTGAGACAGAAGAGCATGGGGATACGGCGGTGGAATCAGATGTGCAGGTAGGTACAGTGGTGGGGCAGATGAGAAAAGGGGGTACATTGATGGGGCAGATGAGCAGGGGGTTTGCAGTGGTGGGACAGAAAAGCAAGGTGGTATAGTGGTGGGGCATATGTGCAGGAAGTACAGTGGTGGGAGGGATGAGAAGGGGGTTCAGCGGTGGGAGAGAAAAGCAGGGGGATACAGTGATGGGGCAGATGAGCAGGGGGTTACAGTGGTGGGACAGATGAGCGGGGGGGTTCAGTGTTGGGCCAGATGAGAAGGGGGTTACAGTGGTGGGAAAGATGGGGGGGTTCAGTGTTGGGGCAGAGGAGAAAGGAGATACATTAGTGGGACAGATGAGCAGGGGCTTACAGCAGGGGAGGGGGGTACAGAGGTGGGGCAGATGTACAGAGGAGAAAGGAGGTACTTTGGTGCAACACATGAGCAGGTGTTATAGTGGTGGGGCAGAAGAGCAGTGGGTACAGTGGTGGGACAGATGTGCAGGAGGTGCATTGGTGGGGCAGATAAGAGAGGGGGTTACATTGGTGGGGCAGATGAGCAGATAAGTTCAGTGTTAGGGCAGATGAGAAGATGGTTCTTCGGTGAGACAGAAGAGCATGGGGATACGGCGGTGGAGCAGATGCTCAGAGAGGTACAGTGGTGGGGCAGATGATAAAGGGGGGACATTGGTGGGGCAGATGATAAAGGGGGGACATTGGTGGGGCAGAAGATAAAGGGGGAACATTGGTGGGGCAGAAGATAAAGGGGGAACATTGGTGGGGCAGAAGATAAAGGGGGAACATTGGTGGGGCAGATGAGCAGGGGTTACAGTGGTGGGACAGAAGAGCAGCAGGGTGCAGTGGTGGGACAGAAGGGCTGGGTGGTACAGTGGTGGGACAGATGAGCAGGGGGTTACAGTGGTGGGGCAGGTGTGCAGGGGGTTACAGTGGTGGGGCAGATGAGAAAGGGGGTACATTGGTGGGGCAGATGAGCAGAGTGGTACAGCGGTGGGGCAGATGTACAGGAGGGGGTACAGTAGTAAGGCAGATGAGCAGGGGGTTACAGTGGTGGGCAGATGAGCGGGGGGTACAGTGGTGGGGCAGATGTGCATGGTAGTACAGTGGTGGGGAAGATAAGCAGGGGGTTACAGTGGTGGGGCAGATGTGCAGGGTAGTACAGTGGTGGGACAGGTGTGCAGGGTAGTACAGTGGTGGAGCAGATATGCAGGGGGGGGGCAGATCTGCATGGTAGTACAGTGGTGGGACAGATGTGCTGGGGGGCTACAGTGGAGAAACAGATTTGTAAGGGGGACAGTGATCGGATGTGTGAAGGTGCAGGAATTGGGGCTGATCTGAGGCCTGAGAGTGCAGGATGTTAATGTCTCACTACTAAAGTAGTTTACAGCATTTACTTTATAAAAAATACTTTTTGTGATTGAGAGTGTGAAGTTGACATTTTTGTGTTATAAAATCGGCATGCTCAATTTCTTTGAAATTGTGCTCATAAGGTTGCCTACCCCTCCCATAAACCATTACATTTTCCCTTAAAAAAATGGTTTTAATTTATTAGTGTCACAGCAATAAATTCAGTTATACTTAGAAGTAAACTCTGTTATCTTGCACAGTGTCCTGTAATTCCTATATTGCACCATTTATAGCCATTGGTGAATGGGAAGACTAAGTATACGATAACTAGACTGATCTACATCCACTCAGCAGACATAAACCAAATAACACACCTACAGTGCCTTGAAAAAGTATTCACACCCCTTGAAAATTTTCACATTTTATCATGTTACAACCAAAAACATAAATGTATTTTATGTGATAGAGCAGCAGTCACACATAATCGTGAAATGGCAGGAAAATGATAAATGGTTTTCAATTTTTTTTACAAATAAACATCTGAAAAGTGTTGTGTACATTTGTATTCAGCCCTCCTGAGTTAATACTTTGTAGAACCACCTTTCACTGCAATTACAGCTGCAAGTTTTTTGGGGATGTCTCTACCAGCTTTGCACATCTAGAGAGTGAAAGTTTTGCCCATTCTTCCTTGCAAAATAGCTCAAGCTCTGTCAGATTGGATGGAGAGCGTCTGTGAACAGCAATTTTCAAGTCTTGCCACAGATTCTCAATTGGATTTAGGTCTGGACTTTGGGCCATTCTAACACATGAATATGCTTTGATCTAAACCTTTCCATTGTAGCTCTGGCTGTACAGTATGTTTAGGGTCGTTGTCCTGCTGGAAGGTGAACCTCTGCCCCAGTCTCAAGTCTTTTGCAGACTCTAACAGGTTTTCTTCTCAGATTGCCCTGCATTTGGCTCCATCCATCTTCCCATCAACTCTGACCAGCTTCCCTGTCCCTGCTGAAAAAAGCATCCCCACCACATGATGCTGCCACCACCATGTTTCTCGGTGATGTGCACTGTTAGTTTTCCGCCACACATAACGTTTTGCTTTTAGGCCAAAAAGTTAAATTTTGGTCTCATCTGACCAGGCCACCTTCTTCCACATGTTTGCTGTGTCCCCCGCATGGCTTTCACAAACTGCAGACGGGATTTCTTATGGCTTTCTTTTAACAATGGCTTTCTTCTTGACACTTTTCTATAAGGGCCCTTTCACGCGGGGGCGGCATCGGCGGTAAAGCGCCGCTATTGTTAGCGGCGCTTTACCGTTGGTATGCGGCCGCTAGCGGGGCGGTTTTACCCCCCTGCTAGCGGCCGAGAAAGGGTTAAAACCTCCGCAAAGCGCCTCTGCAGAGGTGCTTTGCCGGCAGTATAGCCGCGCTGTCCCATTGATTTCAATGGGCAGGAGCGGTGAAGGAGCGGTATACACTCCACTCCTTCACCGCTCCGAAGATGCTACTAGCAGGACTTTTTTTCCCGTCCTGCTAGCGCACCGCTCCAGTGTGAAAGCCCTGAGTGCTTTCACACTGGAGAGCCAGCAGCGGCACCTTCGGGTCGTTTTGCAGGCGCTATTATTAGCGCAATAGCGCCTGCAAACCGCCTCAGTGTGAAAGGACCCTAAAGGCCAGATTTGTGGAGAGCACGGCTAATAGTTATCCTGTGGACAGATTCTCCCACCTGAGCTGTGGATCTCTACAGCTCCTCAAGAGTGATCATGGGCCTCTTGGCTGCTTCTCTGATAAATGCTCTCCTTGCCGGATCTGTCAGTTTAGGTGGATGGCCATGTCTTTGTAGGTTTGCTGTTTTGCCATACTCTTTACATTTTCGGTTGATGGATTGAACAGTGCTCCGTGAGATGTTCAAAGCTTGGGATATATTTTTATAACCTAACCCTGCTTTAAACTTCTCCACAACTTTATCCCTGACCTGTCTGGTGTGTTCCTTAGCTTTCATGATGCTGTTTGTTCACTAAGGTTCTCTAACAAACCTCTGAGGGCTTCACAGAACAGCTGTATTTATACTGATATAAAATAACACACAGGTGGACTCTATTTACTATTTAGGTGACTTCTGAAGACAATTGGTTCCACTAGATTTTAGTTAGGGGTATCAAAGTAAAGGGGGCTGATTACAAATGCACGCCACACTTTTCAGATATTTATTTGTAAAAAATGTTGAAAACCATTTATCATTTCCCTTCCAATTCACAATTATGTGCCACTTTATGTTGGTTTATCACATAAAATACATTTACGTTTTTGGTTGTAACATGACAAAATGTGGAAAATTTCAAGGGGTGTGAATACTTTTTCAAGGTATTATACAAGTGCTCTGTATTAGGCTCACACAGGTCCTCTTTGCAAAAGGAATACTATGTCAGCTTTATAAATGAAGGATTATGTTTACACATATTTTGTCAGCACAGCGAAGTGGTTCTGGAAGCACATCAGAAAACCAAGATAAGATCTGCTCTTGCGAGTTCAGCAAATTCATCTACTGTAGAATTAGCATACATGATCCCCTTTCAGCCTGCTTGAAATGGAAGTCTCAGTCATTTGTATTCATTATGCAGTGAGTGATACGATACACTCTTCATTATCACCCTGGCAATATACTAGACTGTAGGCAGCAGTGATACTGAGCGCCATCTTCAGGAAAAACTTTGGTACTACACCTGATTCGTTTTTCACAGTACGTAGAAATTGCACATAGCGCCTTATGTAGGTTATAGAGTACTACTGAAAATTTTTGTAAAATGCTTGCAGATGAAGTCTAAACAAAGAAATGTACCCATGCAGTGGGTTAAATGTGCCAGAACCAACAATATGTAATTTATGCCAATCAATGTGATACTGCTCAGAAATAATGTTGTAATTTTCACCCCATCCCTATCTTCATCTTTAAGCTCATCCAGTGGCGTCTCCAGCTTTCAAATTTAGGGGGGGCACATGGGGGGACAGGGACAAAAGTAGGGGGGCAACTATAAAATGCATATAATATATATATATATATATATATATATATATATATATATATATATATATATATATATATATATATATCCTGGGGCCTTTTACTACGACCCCACAACGGGCCCTTTCACATGTTCTGCAGTGAGCTCCCTTCCTACTGTATTGGGGTCCCCCAGGGTGGCAGAAAACAAGAGATATATGTCACCAGCATATCAAGAAAATATAAGGATCCAAAGCAGTGGGAGAATTATCAGGGTTGCAAAGGTTGTCTTGCCTCCGGGCCCTGGTGTTCTGCCACTGTGGGGTTCCCCAGCCTCCTCTTGCTGTCCTGCCCCTGCTATTGACAGCGCTGGTCTGGCATCTCTTGGAATTTACAGGCTGGTCCTCCTGTCCTAAGGATGGGAGAAATCAGTCTGTTTTTTCAGTAACTGAAAGTCCTGGTGGAGTCCTTCCTGCAACTCGCTCTTCTCCCTGCCAATGAGGATGCAGGTGAAGGAGCAGATCAGGCGGCAGTGGTTGTGTGAAGGCTCACATTATGCAGTGTCAGCGAGCAGGGGAGGGGGGAGGAATCACCCGCAGGAGCTGACTGGGTGACTGGGGACTCTCTCCCTCTTACACATTGATTTTTTGTAAAAAAAAAAAAAATTTTTTTTTGGGGGGGGGGGGGGGCACATGGTGGGGCACAGCATAATGTTGGGGGGGTCAGGGCCCCCTCTGGCCCCCCCCTAGGGTCGCCATTGAGCTCATCCCTCTAACCAGGTATTCTCACCTCACTGTGAAATACCATGAAGTTGATTTCTTAAAACTGGGCAGTGCAAACTCTGGTGCAGCTGTGCATGGTAGCCAATCAGCATCTAACTTCAGCTTGTTCAATTAAGCTTTAAACCTGGAAACTGATTGGTTTCTATGTAGAGCTGCACCAAATTTTGCACTCTCTAGTTTTAGTAAATAAACCCCACGTCTCTGAGGTTGTAGAATGTGATGATATCACCACCAATGTCATTAGCAAGTGTTTGGACCTAGCAATTGGCCACTAGGCCAAAGCACTGCATTATGGGAGGAGGTCACATGTCCCTTTGCTCAGAAGCAGTGGGTACTCTGTGTTGGCTGCAACGGTACAAATTGCAACAAATAGAAAAGCTCTTTATTGGTTTATGTAATTCAAAAATGTTTTAGTTTTGATTCAGAAATGCTTAGCAGTGACATGTGGAGGAGTGGTTATGAACAAGTTCTTATTGATGACTTCTCAGAATTTTGCATTTTTGGAGTCATGAGAACCTCATAAGGGGTGTTTTTATGTACACACATTGCAGTCACAATATGTTATCGGGTTAGATACAATGGTACTTGTCAGAGTTCTTCTTTATACATTGAACACCGCAGCTCATAACACTTTTTAGTTTGTACTTTAGTAGTTACTCCCAGCCTCTCATTGGAGTTTGCTAGACCTGGCAGTTTATGGCAGTGGACGATGGCGTGGTATACACAGAGGACATTTTTGCAGTGTACATAACATTCCTCGCACAGCTGTGTCTATGGAAGCAAATGATCTGACTCTATTGATTTCCTCCTCGCCTCTCAGAAGTGGCTGTTCTGCATTGTGCTTTTATAGCTCTTTTAGTATTTTGAAGAAACAGGATATGCTTTGGGTAGACCATCAAATAGTGAGCATTGGAAGCAATCTCGAACAGTCCAAACACTTCATATTACCTCACGGATGTATTAGGAGATCCAGAATACCTTGTGTGTTTTCACCATGACAACATGAAAGCTCGACTAGTAAAACGAAACCCTTGTTTGTGGCATTCAGTAATGACAAACCACAGATGGGAACGCAGTCTGTCTAATGGTGCAGCTGTTTTTAATATGGGCACTGCCAGTCAGACAGAAAATTCCAGTTATTTCCTGTACCATCCGCATGTCAGCATCTGTCCAGATGATGAACCATGTGCTCCCGGTTATCTTGTGATCTCCTAAGATGCACTATAACAATCAAGTAATGATCACAGTGGCCAGCCCAAAGTTTATTCCTTTATAAATAGCTGCCAAAATAATTAGTTAATTTTTTGGCCAAACCGTGGAGGATTTTTGGTAAATTATAAGGGGCATTTAGCAAAAGTGAAGGAGCCAGAATCGGAAGCAGATATGCATAGCAACAAGTCCACTTCTATATTCAACTTGTTCAGTTATGCTTAGTAAATGAAACATAGAAGCCGATTGGTTTGCCATGCACAGCTGCTGCAGATTCTGGCTCCTTCATTTTTAATAAAGTCCCCTTAGTGTATTTTCATTGTGTACTTATTTGGGATTATCATTGTTGCAGTTCCCTTAGGACCCATTCACACTACAATGCATCAATGTGTATTCTTTTAAGGTAACCTATAAATATTCAATGGGCAGCCAATGCACCCAAAAAACACAGCTAAAATTGAGCATGACTAATTTTTTCTAACTCCGCAAACCACTACCAGTAGCATGTGCACTATGTGCACTATGTGTAATGAGCAAATAAGTCTCTCCTTGTGTACTTGAATATATAATTACAAATGAAACACACACATTTGTTTTTTTAACATATTAAAGGAAACCCATCCTGAAAGAAATCTGGGAATGGCATTGTTGACCTTTTAGGAATACTATTTGCTTGGGTGTCATTGGCTCCAAAACTATGGAGTCACTGACCAAAAATGAGCATGCAGATTAGAACCTTGGCTTGAAGTGGGGACTTCCAATCTACGTACTGGTCAATGTTTCCAAATAATGAAACCATTGGATTTGCATTCCAACTAGTCAGATAGCTGTTTTACCCGTTTTTAGGGTGGAACATGTTCCCACTCCTGCAGTCACTGCCCGCTCCGTTTAGTGACAAGGGGGGATCTTCTCCCCCCCCCCCCCCGCTGTCACTATTTAAAAAAAAAAATTAATTCACAGAGTTCTGTGAATGGGAAACGACAAGTACCGTCATCCGTTGCAGCTGTCGGCTTGTAGTTTTAATGAACTACCAGGGAGCTGTTGAGCACTCTGGTAGTTCTCTCTTTACCTGTCTGTGTGTATCTGCCTGCTCGTACAAGGTACGAACAGACAGATAAACTGACAAGTTTGCAGGAGTCTTGTATGGCATCTGTGATCTGCTGATCGCGGGTGCAATGCTTTCCAGGCTCCTAGTAAAAAAATAAAAATAAAATGAATGCGCTTTTTTTTACCTTCAAGTAGGTTTGCATTTATTTTTTTAAAAGAAGAATGTATTCTTCTTTGAAAAGTGGTATTTTTAGCAAACTGAACTTTTCCAAACAAAACTACCTTTAACACTTATCAGGTACTTTGCCTTTTAAGTTTGGCATCCCCTCCTTTGATTTTTTTTTTTTTTTTAAGACATACAGAAATTTGTATTGAAATGTGTTCCCTCATCTTCTGAAAATTTTTTATCACATTCTATCCAAAATTTTAGAGTTGGGCTTTAAAGGCCCTCTCAGGGCAAATGGTGCCCCATCTCAATCCTTCCCACCCAATCCACAAAAAAACCCCAAAACTTCCAAAATCTCTTTTACTCACCTGAATCCATCATCGCATATCCCCCTGACTCTTTCTCCAAGAGCAAAAACTGGTAATCTACTGCTGCAATTTGGGCCCCTTGCCAATCAGTCTTGTTAATGCCCATTATAATGTCATCATGCTGCCACTAGAGTCTTCAGGAAACTGAGAAGCCTTTGTCAATGGACAGCCAATAGGGAGTGTCCATTTCACCAGGCTGCAACCTGACAGTAAAGAACCTCCTATCCTGCAGTACAGAAGAAAGGAAACTTAGGATCCTACACGTAAAGTGACCATGAGTTTAGGCAAGAATTTGGGTGATTTGGTTAATTTTTCTTTTTTAATCACTCAAGCGATTAGCTAGAAGGGCAACGTTTCATGGGATTTGGTCCCTGGCTTGGTTTAAGGACTGTTGAAGTTTGAAAAGTCATACAGTACATCTGGGAAGTATTGACAGCGCTTCACTTTTTCCACATTTATTCCAACTATAACTCTGATTCAAGATACAAGTGAAGATAGAATGAATAAGATATTACACAAATATAATAGAAGAGGTGTCAACACATTTATTTAGAGCTGCTTATTTTCATAATCGATTAGTTGGACGATTATTGTTTTGATTAATGGGATAATAACCTTAAAAAAAGTGTGGTGTATAATTTAATATGTAAAGTTTAAAAAAAAAGGCAATTTATTCTTAAAAATCTATATGCAGTGGTAAATATAAATAACCAACTATATGATTAGGGAGCAAAATCTCTAATCCACTCTGAGAATAACAGACAGAAGACATATACTGCATATACTATTGGAGGTTGAATCTAGTAAATATCAGACTCAGAGATCACATTTTTTATTTAGACCCTTTTCACACTGCTCCCACGTAATGTGCCCTGCCCTCATGTAAAATGCCCTGCCCCCTTGAAATGTGCCCTTCTCCCACGTAATGTGCCCTGCCCTCATGTAATGTGCTCTGCTCCCACGTAATGTGGCTTGCTTCCATGTAAAAGTTTGCTTTACATGTAATAGTAATGCCTTCTATTACCTCCAGTCTATCAGCCTCCACCTTCTCTGGGTTCAGATGCTGATCTTCCCTGCACGGTCTTTAAAGTAATTTTTTTTTTTTTTTTTTTTATAACAAACATGTTATACTTACCTGCTCTGTGTAATGGTTTTGAATAGAGTAGCCCCGACTCTTCTGTTCTGGGGTTCCCCACCGATGCCTCTGGCTCCTCCTGCCTTTAGAGTGCCCCAATAGCAAGCTACAAATTATAGTATAGCGTGCCCCTATAGCAAGGTAAAAAAACTTCTGCCTTTAGACCCACTCACTTCCTGCCCAGGACTACATGTTCCATGAGGCATTGCTCCTCACACATTCGCAAGTTCTCAGGCACTTACTGACATGTGTGGATGGTGTACTGAGCTGTATGTGTGCTGCACTGTATTTCCTGATATGAAAACAAACAATGCATTCTGTATGCAGGCCAACTAATCGGCTGGCCGATTAATCGATTATGAAAATAGTTGACAACTATTTTCATAATCGATTAGTTGTCACTTCATCGATTAGTTGTTTCAGCCCTACATTTATTACCAGTTAGAGCAGGTAGGCAACCTCGGCACTCCAGCTGTGGTAAAACTGCAAATCCCATCATGCCTCTGCCTCTCAGAGTCATGCCTGTGATTGTCAGGGTCTTGCGGTGTCTCATAGGGTTTGTAGTTTCACCACAGCTGGAGGGCCGAGGTTGCCTACTCCTGAGTTAGAGAGAGACTATAGTGTACTTTCAGTTAGTATGTACTAGTTATTATAGATATTTGTTACAAAGCTTTGATGTCAATTACAAAGTTACAAGATAAGGCACATACAATGCATCTGGAAAGTATTCACAGCACTTCACTTTTTCCACATTTTGTTATGTTACAGCCCTATTCCAAAATAGGGCTTATTATTATCCTCAAAATTCTACAAACAATACCCCATAATGACAACTTGAAAAAAGTTTGTTTGACAACTTTGAAAATGTATTAACAATAAAAAACATAAGTATTCACAGCCTTTGCTCAATACTTTGTTGAAGCACCTTTGGCACCAATTACAACCTTAAATCGGTTTTACACCCCTTTTTAAAATTTTTACCTACAGGTAAGCCTATAATAAGGCTTACCTGTAGGTAAAATGAATATCTCCTATACCTACACAGAGATATTCACCCTGCATGCAGCCGCTGACGTCAGCGGCGCATGCACAGTGAAGATCCGGCGTATCCTGCCGGACCTTGCCGGAACAGAGGACTCCCCCGTGCATTCGCGTGAGTGACGTCATCGCGGCTCTGACCACTCATGGCCCTGGAGCTCCAAACCCGGAAAAAACACAGAGGGAAAAATGTCAGCTCCCTCGGCGTTGACTGGGATGCGATGCGGGGGCTTCGTTCAAAGGTAAGTATTTCGTAATGAGCTAGTATGCGGTCCATACTAGCTCATTATGCCTTTGCCTTACAGGTTTTTTATTCTTTTTTTTTTAGTTTACAAGTATACAACCGCTTTAAGTCTTTTTGAGTATGATGCTATATTTTTGGGCAGTTTCTCCCATTCTTCTTTGAAGGAACCTCTCAAGCTCCATCAGGTTGGATGGGGATTGTCGGTGCACAACCATTTTCAGATCTCTCCATAGATGTTCAATCAGGTTCAAGTCTGGACTCTGGCTGGGCCACTCAAGGACATTCACAGAGTGGTCCCATTAATTATTAACAATAACAAAACGTAAGTATTCACAGCCTTTGCTCAATACTTTGTTGAAGCACCTTTGGCACCAATTACAGCCTTAAGTCTTTTTGAATATGAATCTACAAGCTTGGCACACCTATTTTTGGGCAGTTTCTCCATTCTTCTTTGCAGGACCTCTCAAGCTCCATCAGGTTAGATGGGGATCATTGGTGCACAGACATTTTCAGATCTCTCCAGAGATGTTCAATCGATTTTAAGTCTGGGCTCTGGCCAGGCCACTCAAGGACATTCACAGAGTTATCCCGTAGCCACTCCTTTGTTATCTTGGCTGTGGCTCATTGTCCTGTTGGAAGATTAACTTTCGCCCCAGTCTGAGGTCCAGAGCGCTCTGGAGCAGGTTTTCAAGGATGTCTCTGTACATTGCTGCATTAATCTTTCCCTCGATCCCGACTAGTCTCCCAGTTCCTGCCACTGAAAAACATCCCCACAGCATTATGCTGTCACCACCATGCTTCCCTGTAGGGATGATATTTGCAAGGTAATGAGCGGTGCTAGGTTTTCTCCAGACATGACGATTGCCATTCGGGCCAAAGAGTTTAATCTTTGTTTCATCAGACCAGAGAATTTTGTTTCTCGAGGTCTCAGAGTCCTTCAGGTGCCTTTTGGAAAACTTCAGGCGGGCTGCCATGTGCCTTTTACTGAGGAGTGTCTTCCATCTGGCAACTTTACCATACAGGCCTGATTGGTGGAGTGCTGCAGAGATGGTTTTTCTTCTGGAAGGTTCTCCTCTGTGGAGACGCTGGAGCTCTGTCAGAGTGACCATGGGGTTCTTGGTCACCTTCCTGACTAAGGCCCTTCTACCAGGTTCGCTCAGTTTGGCCGGCTGGCCTGCTCTAGGAAGAGTGCTGGTGGTTCCAAACTTCTTTCATTTATGGATGATGGAGGCCACTGTGCTCCTTGGAGCCTTCAATGCTGCAGACATTTTTCTGTGCTTTCCCCAGATCTTTGCCTCGATACAATCCTGTCTTGGAGGTCTACAGTCAATTCCTTGGACTTATTTACTTGGTTTATGCTCTGACATGCACTGTCAACCTTATATAGACAGGTGTGTGCCTTTCCAAATCAGGTCCAATCAACTGAATTTACCGCAGGTGGACTCCAATTAAGTTGTCGAAACATCTCAAGGATGATTAATAGAAACAGGATGCACCTAAGCTCAATTTTGAGTGTCATGGCAAAGGCTGTGAATACTTTTGAACATTAGACCTTTTCTTTTTTCTCTTTTTAATAAATTTGTAAATATTTCAAACAAACTTCTTTCATGTTGTCATTATGGGGTATCGTTTGCAGAATTTTGAGGAAAAAATGAATTTAATCCATTTTGGAATAAAGCTGTAACATAACAAAATGTGGAAAAAGTGAAGCGCTGTGAATACTTTCCGGATGCACTGTATGTGCCTTATCGTGTAACTTTGTAATTGACAACAAGCAAAGCTTTTAAACTAATATTTATAATAATACCTAGTGCATACCAACTGAAAGTACACTATAGTCTTCCTCTAACTGGTAATAAATGTGTTGACACTTCTTCTATTATATCTGTGTAATTTCTTAGTAGTCCTGTCTTCACTTGTAACTTGTATCTGAGGTAGGGTTGAGGTTTTTTTTTTTCTATGAACTGCTTCAATCTATGACCTTGTCAGTTGCCTCTTATTTCCCACAAGAGGAAAAACATTTACCCACCATTTGTGTTGCATATCCTAAACTCGTAAACTTCATTCCACTACAGAACAATTATCCAGCAGGGAGCTGTTTAAACATTTGATGCTAACAAGTAAGTGAAGGGCCTAGACAAGTTTATAATTTCAGAGATCAGGATTTGCATGAGACCACATTGGTGTTGACAAATGACAAATTTTCCACATGACTAGAAACGCTCCTTTGTAACTGATCTGTGTTTCCAGATAACAGTTTTACATTTTGTTTTATGGAAACCTGTAATTCATTCTGTCAGTATGATAGATTTTTCTTCCTTTTTTTTTTTTGATTCTTCTTTTTAAATCCTCCTGTTGCAAATGGCTTGTAAAGTATTACCACTTGGATAGAGATCCAAAACAAAATCTCATTATTTCAAAGACGTACCATGTGGATATGTACTGTAACGATCTGCGGTGATTAGGTTCAAGTGGTGCATGCAGTTTTCCAGAAACGTGCCACTCTAGACTGCGTTTTTAGGGCATGGCAGTCCCATTTTATTTAAAGGTAACGAAAAAATTCAAACAAACAGCAATCTTCCCTCGCAGGGGGGGTTCCACCATCACTGTATAAACACAAATTATAGCCTCCTGGCTTACTCACTGTCAGCTTCGTGCTGTTTTGGTCGCGGGTCACATCCAGGGCCGTCTTTAACGCAGGGCAAAAGGGCCCTGTCATCGCTGTGGGGCCCAAAGCAGCTTCCACTTAAGCCCTGCGCTGCCCGCAGTTTTCCCAGAGTAGCGGGTGCAGCCGATTCCCCCCCTCCCCTGTTGTCCCAAACGGCGGCCACAATATGACAAAGAGAGTGGGACAGCTGCGGGCTTCATGTGCTTGAGCACGCTTGTCCCACTTCTCCCTCTGTCAGGAGCTGCGGACCGGAGCGACAGGGCATGACAGAGCGGCGCTCAGTGTTCTTCCCGCCCCCACCCCCACCTGACAGACCTGTGCAGCAGACGGCCGAGTGAAGTGTTCTGGCTGTGTGCTACGGGTCTGATAGGTGGAGACTGTGTTGCACCGCCATGTCATCAGGTGAGAAAGATCACCATGGAGAGAAGGGGATTCACATGTGCAGAGAATTGGGGGTACAGAGGTGTGGTGGAGGAGGGGGGTACAGAGGTGAACATGAATGGGGAAGTACAGAGGTGGTGAAGGAGGAGGGGTGCAGAGGTGAACGTGGATGGAGGAGGGGTCCAGAGGTGAACGTGGATGGAGGAGGGGTCCAGAGGTGAACGTGGATGGAGGGGGGTCCAGAGGTGAACGTGGATGGAGGGGGGTCCAGAGGTGACCTGTGGATGGAGGGGGGGTACAGAGGTGACCTGTGGATGGAGGGGGGGTACAGAGGTGACCTGTGGATGGAGGGGGGGTACAGAGGTGACCTGTGGATGGAGGGGGGGTACAGAGGTGACCTGTGGATGGAGGGGGGGTACAGAGGTGACCTGTGGATGGAGGGGGGGTACAGAGGTGACCTGTGGATGGAGGGGGGGTACAGAGGTGACCTGTGGATGGAGGGGGGGTACAGAGGTGACCTGTGGATGGAGGGGGGGTACAGAGGTGACCTGTGGATGGAGGGGGGGTACAGAGGTGACCTGTGGATGGAGGGGGGGTACAGAGGTGACCTGTGGATGGAGGGGGGGTACAGAGGTGACCTGTGGATGGAGGGGGGGTACAGAGGTAAGCTGTGGATGGAGGGGGGTACAGAAGTGAACTGTGGATGGAGGGGGGTACAGAAGTGAACTGTGGATGGAGGGGGGTACAGAGGTAAGCAAAGTGGTGTGCAGAGGTGACCAATAGATGGTTACTTTGGGGAAGGGGGGGGGGGGGGGAATATGCAAGTACTGCCCCTCGTGCTGATTTTTTTCTGTGCCCTGTATGATACAAACACCTCACAGTACACACTCCCAATCCCTGTGTGTTGTCCTGGACTCCCCTATCTCCTCCACATCATCTTGAACTTCCCCATCTCTCCCCCCCCAATCATCCTGGACTTCCCTATCCCCCCATCATCTTGAACTCCTCCATCATCATTATCATTATACAGGATTTATATAGTGCCGACAGTTTGTGTAGCGCTTAACAACATGAGGGCAGACAGTACAGTTACAGCACATTACAATTCAATACATACGTTTTTGTTTTTTGGAAAGTTGGGAGAAAAATGGCATGGGAGGCCCAAGAAAATGTTTGGCCCTGGTCACATCTGCCTGCTACAGACGTGCACACACAGGCTGCTACCTACAGCCTTAGAATCTGAGACCTCCTGTCTCTTTCTCCTGGAGCCGTCTCCTACTGGGTCCCTCACGACCTCCCAGGCCAGACTTCCAGTCTGCCGGGCGGAGCTGTCTCCAAGTCTGAGCACTGACCTCTATTCCTGGGATGATTATGAAGCCAGCGCACAAATGTGCAATTAGCAAGCCTACCAAAATCAGGCATACACTGCTCATGTGCACCTGTGACACGGGGTCGCTTCTCCACAGTACTATCTTAACCCTTTCATGACTAAGCTTATTTTTGACATTTGGTGCTTACAAGGTAAAATACATATTTTTTGCTAGAAAATTACTTAGAGCCCCCAGACATTATATATATATTTTTTAGCAGAGAATCTAGAGAATAAAATGGCATTTGTTGCAATATTTTATATCACACGGTATTTGTGCAGCGGTGTTTTAAACGCAACTTTTTGGGAAAAGGGACACTTTCATGAATTTTAAAAAAAAACAAACAGTAAAGTTAGCCCAATTTTTTTGTACAATGTGAAAGATGATGTTATGCCAAGTAAATAGATACCAAACATGTCACGCTTTATAATTGCACGCACTCGTGGAATGGCGTCAAACTACGGTACCTAAAAATCTCCATAGGCGACGCTTTAAATTTTTTTTTTTATGGTTTCCAGGTTAGAGTTACAGAGGAGGAGTGCTAGAATTATTGCTCTCGCTCTGACGATTGTGGCGATACCTCACATGTGTGATTTGAACACCGTTTACATATGCGGGCATGACTTCCGTATGCGTTTTCTTTGCTGCGCGAGCTCGCAGGGACGGGGGCGCTTTAAAAAAAATTTTTTTTTTTTCTTATTTTATTTATTTTTATATTAATAAATTGTGTTTAAAAAAAAAAAAATATTCACTTTTATTGCTGTAACAAGGAATGTAAACATCCCTTGTGACAGTAACAGGTGGTGACAGGTACTCTTTATGGAGTACCCCCGATCCTAAAAGACCCCCGATCCCTCCTTTGCACTTCAAAGTATTCAGATCGCTGTTTTCGGCTGTTCTGAATACTGTATATTTTTTAAAACCAGCGCCATTGGCAGCCGAGTAAACGGGAAGTGACGTCATGACGTCGCTTCCGTGTTTACAATTAGGAGGCTGGAACGAAGCTGCTCACGGCTTCGTTCCAGACTGTCCCTAGCCGCCTCCGGCGGCAGATTGGTGATCGGGCCTCCCGATGGAACAGGAGGCCCGGTAAGAGCGGCGGGAGGGGGGGACGTCCCCTCCCACTCCTCCGGTATAACAGCCGAGCGGCTTTTAGTTATACCTGGATAGCCGATCGCCGGCTCTAAAAAACAGTACCGGGATGATGCCTGCAGCTGTGGGCATCATCCCGGTATAACCCCCGAAAGCCGAGTATGCACATCTGCGTACGCTCGGCCGGAAGCGGTTAATCATGCAACCTGCAAGAATCCTTCATGTTCACCATTCAGCTTCATTGCATCTTCACCTTCAATAATAATACTCGCACATCTTATGAGTGACTGTAGGTAAAAGGGCTGCTGAAGTTCTACTGTTTTGGTCACCTCCCAACTGATCTCACTAAGTATTCATTGCTGTGGAGGGGGAGGGTAGGATTGTTTAGTTCAGGGCAAAGGGGGAAAATTAACTTCTTGCCACCCGCCGGCTGTCATATGACGGCGAGGCGACGCGGCTCTCGTTTTAGCCTCGCCTTCTCGGCCCACCAGGGGGCGCTCGCCCACCGTGTCACTGGGGACTCAGTGCGCGTGCCCGTTGACACAGCAGGACCGTGAATCTGTGTGTGCAAACACACAGATCCATGGTCCTGTCAGAGGAGAGGAGAACGATGGTGTGTTCCCAGTACAGAGGAACACCGATCGGTCTCCTCCCCTTGTGAATCCCCTCCCCCTACAGTTAGAAACACTCCCTAGGAACATAATTAACCCCTCGATCACCCCCTAGTGTTAACCCCTTCCCTGCCAGTCACATTTATGCAGTAATCAGTGTATTTTTATAGCACGGATCGCTGTATAAATGTGGTCCCAAAAATGTGTCAAAAGTGTCCTATATGTCCGCCGCAATATCGCAGTCCTGATAAAAATTGCAGATCGCCGCCATTACTAGTAAAAAAAAAAATAATAAAAATGCTATAAATCTATCCTCTATTTTGTAGACGCTATAACTTTTCCGCAAACCTATTAATATACGCTTATTGCGTTTTTTTTTTTTTTTTACCAAAAATATGTAGAATACATATCGGCCTAAACTGAGGAAAAAAATTTGTTTTAAAAAAATGGATATTTATTATAGCAAAAAGTAAAAAATAATGCGTTTTTTTCAAACTTGTCACTCTTCTTTTGTTTATAGCGCAAAAAATAAACCGCAGAGGTGATCAAATACCACCAAAAGAAAGCTCTGTTTGTGGGGAAAAAATGATAACAATTTCATCTGGGTACAGTGTTGCATGACTGCGCAATTGTCATTCAAAGTGTGACAGCGCTGAAAGCTGAAAAATGGCTTGGGCAGGAAGTGGGTGAAAATGCACTGTATTGAGATGGTTAATAAGTGCACTTTGTCTAAAAAATGCACCTTTTTGTTAAACCCATGCTATGTATATTTGGCTCTGTGCACAACAATCACATTTAACCACTTCAGCTCCTGGAGATTTTCCCCCCTTCATGACCAGGCCATTTTTTGCGATACGGCACTGCGTTATTCTAATTGCACAGTCGTGCGACATTGTACCCAAATAAAATTTATGTCCTTTATTTCCCACCAATAGAACTTTCTTTTGGTGGTATTTGATCATCTCTGCTTTTTTTTATTTACATTTTTTAAACCAAAAACGACCAACAATTTGCTCTAAAATACATCCAATAAAAAATGTAAAAAAAATGTAGTTTCTTATTCAATTTAGGCCAATATGTATTCTGCTACATATTTTTGGTAAACAAAATAACAATAAGCGTATATTGACTGGTTTGTGCAAAAGTTTTAGCGTCTACAAACTGGAATATATTTAGGGATTTTTTATTAATTCATTTATTTTTTACTAGCAATAGCGGTTAACCGCGACTTATAGCAGGCCTGCAATATTGGGGCAGACAAATCGGACACCTAACTGATACTTTTTTGGGAATCAGTGAAACTATTACAGCGATCAGTGCTAAAAATATGCACTGTACTCATGACACTGGCTGGGAAGGGGTTAACCGGGGCAATCAAAGGGTTAACTGTGTGCCTAACATCTTACAGTGTATTCGAGCTGCACGATTCTGGCTAAAATGAGCATCACAATTTTTTTTGCTTAGAATAAAGATCACGATTCTCGCGGCGTAACATCATCTTTCACATTATACAAACAATTGGGCTAACTTTACTGTTTTGTTTTTTTTTTTTTTAATTAATTGAAGTGTATTTTTTCCCAAAAAATTGCGTTTGAAAGACCACTGCGCAAATATAGTGTGACATAAAATATTGCAACAATCGCCATTTCATTCCATAGGGTCTCTGCTAAAAAAATATATATGTTTGGGGGTTTCAAGTAATTTTCAAATCAAAAATACAGATTTTAACTTTGTAAAAAAAAAAGTGTCAGAAAAAGGTTTAGACTTTAAGTGGTTAAACTTCCTTCATTTACACACCAAAGTTCATTCCTTTGATCTAAGAAGGAAAAGTTACAAGGTTATAGTTCTCTACTAGAGCTGACAATGCCCTTTTTTTTTTCTTTTGACAGCTGATTGAGCAGAGAACTCTCTACACTTGTTACATGAATGAATCGGGAAATTCTGCATAGAGATCGTGAGGGGGGTTGAATCGAGATCGCGATTTTTTTTAACGATTAATCGTGCAGCTCTACAGTGTATTGGGGGAGGTGCTTTTACTAGTGGAAGGCATGGATTGGTGTTTCTGCTTTACAAGAACACAGGAGCCATGCCTTCTGTACTGACAGAACAGCAATCTGCCTTGTTTACATAGGCAGACATCGGGTCCATGGGTCCCGCTGTGTAAAATCACAGTGGGGAGCGAGCGGCCAGTGGCGTGATCTCACGCCCGATACCCGGAAGTGCAGGATCACTTATATATTAGTGATCCTGCGCAGTGTAGCTGCCCTATAGCAGTAAATGTGCTACAGGATGATTAGCAAGTGGGTAAATGTTAAGGGTAGGTTTGAATCTGGAAGCTGGTTTGTGGTGGATTTGGTTGGTGGGTCACCATATTGCAGACAAAAATTAGTTGGGTAGATTGGTATAGTATAGCAGTGTCTGGGGAAAAACTGAACTGATCAGACGGTACTAGAAAAATAATATGTTACCACAGAATAAACATCAAAAGAGTTTTACAATACAGATTTTTTTCAACCAAACTACTCGGGGTTTAAAGCTATTTCCCTTAGGCTGTACCTTTAATTTTTTAAGCTAACAGTAGAAAGTCACATTCATCTGTGCTTGTTTTGTAATGTTGAAAACATTTCACCACTCAACGGAATATATAACTGGATAAGAAATTGGCTTTTAATATTTGCCAAAAGCTAAACTTGAAAATAAAAAAATCTGCCACAAGATAAACTTAAAATTATCTGACATACTGACAGAAATAAATTGCAGTTTCCATTAAGCACTGCATAAAAATGTTATCTGAATCAGTTACACAGGAGTGTTACCAGTTGTGTAGAATAATTACCTAAGTCAAAACTTGAAGCCCAATCGCTCTGAAATTATTAATTTGTCTAGAACTTTCACTCACATGTCCTATTAAGCCCTTAAAAACATATGTGGGGAGGTGAGATGGAGGCAAAAGGCAACTAAAGACATCTAGTCATATTTTGTTCCTTTGGCTTTCACTAAAATACCCAGGCTCATTTTCTGTTTCATTTAGTAGGAATTGATGTACTGTTTACCTTCTCCAAATAAGAAATGTAACTTAAAGATCTTTGCCCTGTAAACAAAAAATAAAAATACTGTAGCTGCTGACTTTAAAAAAAACACATACGGTACTTACCTGTCTCAGGATCGAGCAATGCCCTCACCCAACCCAGTTCTTTGCCAGTCTTTAGGTCCCTGCTTGCTGGCATCTTATCTGTGGGCAGCCGACTGTGACTCCTTACGGCTCCACAGCTGGCTGCCCACTCCACATGGTCGAGTTGTGCTGCGCCCTGTGAATGGGGCCACAACCTCATGTGATTTGTCCCAAAAGGCTGCAGAGAAAAGGGGGGGGGGCAACTTCCGCTCCGATCCGGTAGACTGTCGAAGTGGGAGGTATCAGGTACCCCCCCTAAAAAAAAAAAAATATTCCAAATACAGGAGAGGAGCGGGTTTGGGAGAAGAAGGAAAAGCAGGACTTCCCCTTTTGGGTGAAGTTCTGCTTTATCCAACATATGGTTGCCGAAAAAAGTCTTCTGAGCATGTGCTCCCATGCCTACCTTGAGCCCAAATATTTGATGGATTGAATTGTCACCACTAAACTGGAACCATTTGAGCACATTCCAAGATTCCCAATAGCTCAGCAAATTTGTGTAATTAAAATGTCAATGAATACAGGAGAAAAGTAGCTTACCAAACTTGTTGTAACTCCTAGAAACCATTGTCATTATAAGTTAAAGTGAATATGGAGATCTGCATTTAGGTAACTAATATAAGCACATCCATTACATCAACGTTTTACTTATTCTTTTAGTAAAACCTTAAACTTTGTTTCCACTTATCTCCTAGTCATTTAAAACTAAAAACGGTTTGGCTCTGGCATCCACCTAGGAATGATGGGAAAAAAAAAACCCATACTTGTCTTTTAGCAAAACCTGGCCATATTCCAGTAGAACTCAGTCTTTATGGAAATTCTGAAAAATCGGCTGTCCTAGCATTTGATCTTCCCATCATTGGGTCAACTAATTTAGTTCTAAAGCCCTTAAAATGTCATCTAGACCCACTGCTCGAATAGAATTCCAGTTGTAACAGGTTTCTTTTGTGCCTACCCTGTTTCCCCGAAAATAAGACCTAGCGTGACTGTCAGTGATGGCTGCAATATAAGCCCTACCCCCCAAATAAGCCCTAGTTAAAGTCCTTGTAGGTCTTATTTTCGGGGAAACAGGGAAGGCCTTTTTTGGGGGGTAGGGCTGATATTTCAGCCATCACCGACAATCACGCTAGGTCTTATTTTCGGGGGAAACAGGGTAGAACCTGCGTGTTACAATATGTACAATTTTTCACATTCACAGTTGGAATTTCAATCATTTGGGAAAAATGTCTGCCTGTTCAAGTTTTCTTGCCACTGTGGTCAAAAACAATCATTAATTAAGGAGTTGTGTCTCTTGCGGATCACAGGAATGCTTACAATCAACTTGTCACTAAATAAAACAGATTTCACCAGTAAAGCATATATTCTCCATGTTTATACAAGCTGTCTGTGCAGAGTAATAGCCACTGTGGAAAATGTCTGCACTCCTGGATGCAGACATTTAACTCCAAACACTTCAATGCAAGTATCTAATCAGTGGAAGCTTGGCAACCACATGGTAGCCACCAAAGCTGTGGAAGGAAGCACCATGGCTACAGGCTGGGGGGAGATTTGTATGTATTATATAGAGATAGTTTGGCTTTCATGTATTAAATATCAGTTACAGTTTCCAAATGTACAACAGAAGACCTCTTTCCTTTAAGAGGAACCTTACCCTTCCCATATTAATCAAATAAAAGTGTACATCTTTAGTTAAAGCAGGTGACCAAACTGGAGACTAGTCTTGTGTCCCACAGTTTGATTACAGTAAGAGAGTAAAGAGTCTGTACTCATATTAGAGATAAATGTAGTTTTGTCCAGTTTGACTTTCAGCATACAATAAAAATATAAATGTGAGAAAATTTGTCCTACCTGTATCCTATGAGTGCTTTATGTGTGAGAACAGTTAATGTATCTGCAGCCAAATGTGTTCAAGATGTTGGATCCACACATCAGCTCGCTATTGGAGAAATCCTGTGATCTGCTAACAGTTTACAGCATTGAATTTATCGAGAACCTGAAGTCATGCCCACATTCTGCATCTGTATTTTAAATCTTCGGTGTTGATAGAAGGTTTTGGATAAAATGTATGTTTTATTTTAAACTCGAAGTGTATGTGCATCTGTAAAGTATTCATTTACCATATGCTATGTGCTACTAATTGTTTTTATTTAGTTATCATGTAGCTGAGCATAAAGCAGGGCTCTAGTCCCCATAATCAGCTTTTTTTAAAAAGCTCCCTCGTGATTGTTATTACTTGTATATTTACGTTAGAATACTGTTAGAACTATATTGATGCTGGTTACTTTTAAATCTTTAGAATTTTACCTGATCTCGGAAGAAGGCAGGGGCCATCTAGGACGTGGGCATCTGAAGCCTGCTTGTGTCTATTTCCTGGGATTACGTGCAGCTGGCTTCCAAAGCATGCACCTTCTGAAATCGCGCTTGTGCAGTAATGATATTCCGTGGCGCAGTTTGTCCAGTACAGGTTGCCATAGCAATGGCGGCGGAAGTACCCGCCCCATTGTTATGGCAGCCTGTCAATCACATTCCCATTTGGAAAGGTACATTCACCAATGTACACTGGGTGGGCATTGAGGAAACTATGAACTTGAAAAAAGGGGTGAAACTCTGCTTTAAAGTACACATCATGAGTGAAGCACTGGGGCTGCCGTCGCCAACCACACTCTGAAAGTGCTAGTTGCCTAGCTGTGTCTGACTTCAGTTAATTTGAGTATCAGGCCCATATGCTTGACAGAAAAGTGCCGGGGTTCCTTCATGGTTAGTGGCTCAGAGAGCTAAGACATCTGCTTGACAGCCAGGGAGTTGATATTTTCAGCCTACATATTTCTCCCATGAGAGGTATCTTTAATAGAGAACCATTCGCATCTCATATTATGCAAGAATATGAATGTCTGATTGAAAAAAAATCAACCTATGAAGTCATATTTCTGAAACATTTTTATTTAGCTAAAACAAAACTTGTATTTGTGCTCTAGGCCAGTGGTCTCCAAACTGCGACTCAGGGACTGGATGTGGCCCTTTGCTTGCCCTTATTTGGCCCTTGAGGCACTCTTCCTCCCACTGACACCAATGATGGGGCACTCTTCCTGCCACTTGCACAAATGATGGGACACTATTCCTCCTACTGATGCCAATGATGGGGCACTCTTCCTCCCACTGGCGCCACTGATGGGGCCCTATTCCTCCCACAGGCACCAATGATGGAACACTATTCCTCCCACTGGCGCCAATGATGGGACACTATTCCTCCTACTGACACCAATGATGGAACACTATTCCTCCCACTGGCGCCAATGATGGGGCACTATTCCTCCTACTGACACCAATGATGGGACACTATTCCTCCTACTGACGCCAATGATGGGACACTATTCCTCCTCCTGACGCCAATGATGGGACACTATTCCTCCTACTGACGCCAATGATGGGGCACTATTCCTCCTACTGACACCAATGATGGGACACTATTCCTCCTACTGATGCCAATGATGGAACACTATTCCTCCCACTGACGCCAATGATGGGGCACTATTCCTCCTACTGACACCAATGATGGAACACTATTCCTCCCACTGGCGCCAATGATGGGACACTATTCCTCCTACTGACACCAATGATGGGACACTATTCCTCCTACTGACGCCAATGATGGGACACTATTCCTCCTACTGACGCCAATGATGGGGCACTATTCCTTTCACTGTCGCCAATGATGGGGCACTATTCCTCCCACTGACGCCAATGACGGGGCACTGTTCCTGCCACTGGCGCCACTGATGGGAGCCCTATTCCTCCCACTGACACCAATGATGGGACACTATTGCTCCTACTGACGCCAGGGATAGGACACCATTCCTCTTACTGACACCAATGATGAGAAACTATTTCTCTTACGGACGCCAATGATGAGACAGTATTCCTCCTACTGATGCCAATGATGGGGCATTATTCCTCCCACTGATGCCAATGATGGGGCACTAGTCTTCCCACTGATGCTAATGATGGGGGCACTGTTTCTCCCACTGACGCCAATGACAGGGCACTGTTTCTTCCACTGATGCCAATGATGGGGCACTGTTCCTCCCACTGTCACCAATGATGGGGCGTTGTTACCGATGCCGGGACATCCACTCCCAATGGCCACGGTTCGGCCGCTCTAATGTCTGAAGGATATTAAACTGGTCCTTTGTTTAGAACGTTTGGACCCCTGCTCTAGGCAAACCCACAGTTGCAGTTTAGATCATGCTAATGTAGCAATGTCAGTTACATAGAGATTCAATTACATTGTGACATTGTTAGTAAAGATGACCCACAGGGCTGGTAAGAATAGAGGTAAAGTGCACCTGAGCCCAGACTGCGCTGCAACCGCAAGTGCATGTATAGACCAAACTTTTTTTTTTGTAACTTTTACTTTGAAAAGCCTAGGATAAAAACACTTGTCTTTTTATTTTTTGCTGTTTGCATACCATAGGGGAGATTTCTCTTTACTTCTTATCTCAGGGAGGCAGAAGTGAGACAAAGTCCCTCAGAAGTTTCCCTCTGGTGACAACTGTAAAGCTTTGAGTTTACAATAACTTTCTGTTCTAATGCTAATGGTCACCAAGACCATAAGGAAATGTGAATTTCTCAAGCATGGACACAGGCAGCAAGTGAAACACTTACTGCACACAGAAGGTTTTTTTTACCTTAATGCATATAATGCATTAAGATAAAACAAAAACATTCTGCCTTTAGAAAAACTTTAATTATTTGCTTTTGTTTGGAACAAAAATATAAATGTTCTCCATTAATGCACCATAGTGGCCTTAGAACATTTGTATTCCAAATTAGATTGGAATTGTAATAACACCTGTTTCTCTTCAGTAACCAGTAATGAATAGAGGGAAAATAATGTAGAAATGATTAGTAATATAATAATAAGTCTTGGAGAAAGCTATCTACATAGTTTGCCGTATGAAGGTTGGCATACCCAGGCTGTGCCGATCTGAAGGTTGTAATCCATGTATTGCATATTATTTGCTCTTCATCATCTCTGGGAACTGTGTACAGGAATGCCGTCATGTGACTGCACACATTCATTTATAATCGTCAAGTGGATAAACCTTCCCAAGACGTTTGTTATTTAGGGAACAGTTTGTGATCTTAGGATCATCATTTGTTTTCAATAATAATCTCCTCTCGTTACAAGGTTGTGTAAAGTTATTTTTTCCATTGTTTGTCATAGTGATAAATCGGACGGCTGCCAGAAAGTTATTTTGAAAAGTAGATGTGTTTCTGGCGGATGAGGACGATGGGAAGGCTGTGTGTACCCTCCATGGTGGTCCGTAGAATTGGAGCATTTCTAGACACAGGCACCAGTATAGCCCAGACCTCCCATTACATTGCTCTTTGGTTTATTAAAGCCCTAGTGCACCTGTTTCAAATTTTCTATTCTTGTCTTGTTTGTTCTGTAGAGTGGTTGTTTAAATTCTATTCTGCCTAATAATTTGCTTTATGAAGTCCTGCTGTGGGTTAGATACCTGCATGTTACCCCCAGTATGGAGATGGTATTGGGTTGGGCCAATGAATCCAGTTGTATATTTTCAGGGTAACACAATGACTGTTGTCTTGTTAGTGATTGGGAATAATTTCTACTCCAAACACAAAGCATGCAGGAAATCTTTCATTCTGTTCTTGAAGTAGGTGAGAACAATGCTTTCTCGGTCAGTAATGGCACAGCATTAATCTCTAGCAGTCTTTGCTATTTAACAGCAGTTTCCTGTATCACAGCAGTTTAAGAAACAAGTGGTAAAATGATTTGAGCCTTGTGACATGGTGCATTATCCTGCTGGAAGGAGCCATCAGAAGATGGGTACACTGTAGTCATAAAGAGATGGACATGGTCAGCAACAATACTCAGGTAGGCCGTTGTGTTTAAACGAGGCTCAATTGGTACAAAGAGGCCCAAAGTGTGCCAAGAAAATATCCCCCACACAATTACACCACCACCACCAGACTGAACCGTTGATACAAGGCAGGGTGGATCCATTCTTTCATGTTGTTTATGCCAAATTCTGACCCTACCATCTGAATGTCACAGCTGAAATTGAGACTCATCAGACCAGGCAACGTTTTTCCAATCTTCTATTGTCCAATTTTGGTGAGCTTGTGTGAATTGTAGCCTCAGTTTCCAGTTCTTAGCTGACAGGAGTGACACCCGGTGTGGTCTTCTGCTGCTGTAACCCATCTGTTTCAAGGTTCGATGTGTTGTGCTTTCAGAGATGGTATTCTGCATACCTTGGTTGTAATGAGTGGTTATTTGAGTTACTGTTGCCTTTCTACCATCTCCAACCAGTCTGCCCATTCTCCTCTGACCCCTGACATCAAGAAGGAATTTTCATCCACACAGCTGTCACTCACTGGATATTTTCTCTTTTGGACCATTCTCTGTAAACCCTACAGATGGTTGTGAAAAATCACAGTAGAGCAGCAGTTTCTTAAATACTCAGACCAGCCTATCTGGCACCAACAACCATGCCACGTTCAAAGACACTTAAATCACCTTTCTTCCCCATTCTGATGCTCGGTTTGAACTTAAGCAAGTTGTCTTCACAACGTTTAGATGTCTACATGCATTGAGTTGCTACAATGTGATTGGCTGATTAACATTTTGTGTTACCAAGCAATTAAACAGGTGTACCTAATAAAGTGGCGGTGAGTGTATATGTAAAGCGCTGCATAAAGTACCTGCAATAATAAATAATAAATATTCTAAGTCAGCAGTTCAGAGGATAATTAAGCCAGAAACATGGAGGCAAGCAATATTTTTGGAGGAAGGCACAATGGCAGCCTGTATCTTAGTACATATTTACTTTAAAATTTAGTTAGCCAATAAGGGATATAGCTTATGCCAACTACATTGAAATAAATGCTATTATGCAGGTTTGAAAGAATTTTGTTCTTTGGACCTCAGATGTTGTGTGAGTATTTTTGTCAAATGACTGTGATCAATTTAGGTTTATATGAATTTTTGTAAAAATCTGCAGACAAGGACCTTATCGGTAACCCTATAGGTAAGTATAAGCATATATTTATTTTCAAGGAAACACTGTGTACATTTTTTAACATGTTTTTAAGTGAAATAAGTTACCCCAGTAATATCCCGTAGCAGGTGAATTAAAAATCTTAAGGCTGATTATATATACAGTACATACGGTTTTCATGTATTTAACAATTTGATCCAATCCATTGGATCCCTAAAATCTTTCCGTGCTTTACATATATAAAGTATACTGGAAAAAGTAGGTTCAAATTTAAAGTGATTGTTTTAGGAATAATCTTCTTGAAACGGATTGTAATTTTGCAAACCATGTGACTGTTTTCTTCTTTTCTTAAGTTAAGGATGAACACAGGAGCGACCGGTACAGATCATTCGTTGTGTTCATTCAGAAAAGGAAGGGGCAGGTAAATACAATATTTACAGGCCCCTTCCCCTACTCTCCATCCTGAAACATCCCCTGCAGGAGCTGGCGGGAGAGGAGGGAAGCTGGCAGCACTGCAGGGGGGAGACAGGGGGCGTCAGGAAGCAGGGGAAATAGGCACTGCACAGACTGATTACGGTGTGTCCAGGCCCACCCTGTGTGCGCGCCTATGATAACAGCCAATCATTTTTATATATGTCAGATTAGCTGATTATATCCTATCTGTTACTGTAATTTGTGGCTTTATCCTCTTCAGCCTTGTTTGCAACCTCTTCAGTCCAGGTTACTTCTACATGAATATTTACCTACTGACTGTTAAAAATCCTTTATTGCCTTACTGCTTTTGATTGCAATGTTTCCATACACTTGTCTTCCATGTGCCATATTTTTTTTCATTACTTTCTATGTTCTATGTTACATATACAAGATCAGATGTGTAAATATAAAATGTATATCTTGTAACAGTAATCTACTATTACACCATAAGCAGTTTCCATACAATGTAAATGCATTTTTGTTTAAATTCATACCACATCCAAGAAGCAAATATTGGCTTTATAGTCTCCTCATAAAGCCATAGTACCAGTTAGGCACAGTTTTGTGTGCCCAGCCGCTCCATAAGTGCCGCTTTCTATTGCTGTCTAGAATTTATAGGCAGCTTTTCGGTGATCAGGACTTGAAGAAGTAATTTCTCAGTCGGCACTTTTAAACCATTCTTAAGTAAAAGCAGTCACGGCTGGATTTTGTTCGGGATCGGCCTGTAATGATTTTTGTACTGTTACATTTGTTAAAATATTTATGAATATTATATTTATGAAAGAGCACTGCAGACATCCAGGCTACTCGCGTTCTAAATCTGAAAAATGTGTTTTTGTTTCAGCTGGTTTTCGGAGAAGTTTTCGCCTCAGCAGGAAAGACAGAAAAACAAATAAATTCATGTACGAATGTAAGAAGAGCGACCAATATGATACAGCAGATGTTCCGACCTTTGAAGAAGTGGCATTGTATCAACGACAGCCTAATGAGAAATACAGGCTGATAATCTTGGTTGGTAAGTACAGGCTTTTTGTTAAACTTCACCCAACTATTTTTTTTTTTTTTCTTCAAGCCGATTGCTTAGAACTTTTGCTATGATGTCAAATATTCAGTTGCTCCATCTGCTAATAATTTTCCAGCGTTTTTCAATTTCTGAGCTAAACCTTCGAATGTTGGAGCATTGAAAGCTCAGGGTGTTTATACAGCCAACATAATGTCACATTGTAACTTGGAAAGTATGGCGTAAACCACAAATAACAAAACGTAAAACTGATAAGCGGTAATACTATATGGCCCCTGTTTATTCTGCTTAAAATATGATTAGGTGTTGAAATCTAATCTTGCAATAATAGAAGTAAGAACTTTTCGCCATGGTCTTAGTTAGGTTTTCTTGAGACGTTTTCCGACTGCGGGGTCTAAGCTTGGATAGAAGGGTTTTTCATCGTCGAGCTGGCCTGAAGTAATCTTCTCAATAGCAATCAGATGGGGTTGGAAATAATGGGAAGAGTCAATTTTTCAAATATTCTTTTACTCATAAAAAGAAAAACAAAACTGAGAGGAGGAAAGAGATTAAAATTATCTGTTTAAATATCAGTGTTGGATAGTATTCTTGAAGACTCAAGACTTGGATGAATATTGCATTCCAATTCTTATCCATTAGGTAATTGGACATGTTCAGACTTTTTCCAGGGCTGTAATAGCCTTGTAATTCAAACCAATTTAGGTCGGAAACCTTTTTTTTTTTGTTCTCTATATTGTACATTTGCTGTTGTTATAAAATGGACCTGTAATACCTAATCAGCAGAGGTAGCATAATTAAAATCAAAACTGCACATCAGCTATTTAGAATGTATCTATATGCAGATACGACACACCGCTGCGGCACAGTTTGGCCTTCGTAAACATAGATATTCAATCCTCCCCACTCGAGCGTTTGACTGACCCCCTCGCACACAAAACTTGTTTCCACATATTACAAGTCTTTTATTCACTCCACGACTAATAGAGCTTGAATCATGGAAAGTAGCTGACGCTCTGACATACCGGAGTTGACAGAGGATATCTAGCAGGAGGTCCTTCCTCTCCAGGTGTCTACTGTTATCTCCTCTCGAGACAAGGTCATACAAACCCAACTATTATACAGGTCCTACTATACTCCATGTTTGCTCTATCACTTGAATAGACTGGCCTCTGCAACCTGTTCTAGATGTAACACGGCTGATGGCGCATTTTACCATTCGATGTGGGAATGTCCACCTATTAGGAGATTTTGGTCAGAAATCACTGCCTTTTATTAGTTCAATTACTCAAATACCCAACATCTGCAACCTCTTGAGATGCCTATTGGGCTACATTGATGATGAATATCTAAAAATGTACAAACCTTTTTACGTATAGTCTTGTTTTATGCAAACAAATCCATAACTATGCACTGGAAGTCACTTCACTATAACTTTTTGGCTTAGCATCATTAACCAAGCACTCCCACTATACAAATTGACATATGAGACCAGGGGATGCCCCCAAAAGTTTGGCAAAATCTGGGACCCGTGGGTCAATTCAGATCGTACTATACCGCCTGTCACTTAATTCATAGGATAGGGATGTAAATTTAGACCCGCCTTTCTTATCTTTCTTCTGTTTCTTCTTTTTGAACCAAATAGCCGGACTCTATATGTTTGTTTTAAATTTCCTCACTTAAGCTAAGGATGTAAACTAATTACTTCTATGTTGAGATATGTATGTTGACTGGATATATTGTAGATGCAACCTATTGATGATTGAGCACAGTATGCCCTACTGTCAGTGTTTTGTGTGTACCTGTTGTTTGTGTACAATAAAATGACACCTTAAAAAAAAAAAAAAGAATGTATCTATAGCCAAATCCTTTTGTTTAGTTTTGGATAGAGTGGAGGAGGATTGGAAAGCCTGTCAGGTTTTACTGCGGTTAGAAAGATTCCTTCACTTCCTATAAAAAGGTGGTCCTCAGGACAGGAAGTAAGGAGAGAACAGCAACACCGATGTAAAAATGCTTTTTCTTAAATTGTGTAGGAAATTGCTGGAACCTCTGTCAGATTTTTTTAGTGTCTATTTACCTGTTGCAGATTTTCCCTTACTGCCTTTCTGGTATACTTTAACCACTTCAGCTCTGGAAGGTTTTACCCACTTTCTGACCAGGCCATTTTTTGTGATACAGCACTGTGTTGCTTTAACTGACAATAGCACGGTCATTCATCGCTGTACCCAAATAAAATTGATGTCCTTCTTTCACCACAAATAGAGCTTTCTTTTGGTGGTATTTGATCACCTCTGCAGTTTTTATTTTTTGCGCTATAAACAAAAAAAATACTGACAATTTGAAAAAAAAAACAATATTTTTTACTTTCTGCTATAAAACATATCCAATAAAAAAAAAATCAAATTTCTTCATCAATTTAGGCCAATATGTATTCTTCTACATATATTTGGTAAAAAATATCCCAATAAGTGTATATTGACTGGTTTGCGCAAAAGTTATAGCATCCAAAAACTATGGGATATATTTAGGGACTTTTCATTTTTTTTTAATTGTTTTTACTAGTAATGGCGGTGATCAGCGATTTTTAGTGGAACTGGATATTGCGGCGAACAAATTGGACACGAAGTGACACTTTTTGGGGACCAGTGACACCAGTACTTTGATCAGTGCTAAAAAATCCACTGTCACAGTATAAATGACACTGGCAGGAAAAGGGTTAACACTAGGGGGCGATCAAGGGGTTGAGTGTGTGCCTGGGAGGTGCTTTCTAACTGTGTGGGGGACGGATGCACTGGAGGAAATGAGAGATCGTGTTTCAGCTCAGCTGAAACACAAGATCTCTCTTTTCCTCTTTGACAGATCAGCAGTTTGCCTTGTTTGCAAAGGCACACCGCTGCTCTGTCTCTCCACAGAACGATCAATCACAGCGGGAGCACTGCAGTATATATGCAGTGGGCGGTCCGAAAGTGGTTAAAGCAGAGATAATCCCTCCTATTCTTCACAAACAAAGAAAAGCTCCATCTTAACCCCTGTTAGTTCTGCAGTTGACATTGGACTGCATATGTGACCAGCTATGGTGGAGAGCTGACATAAGCATACTAGCAAAAGTTTTCACCAGAGGCATGAATTTCTTTGTTTTAGGAATCTGTTGCAATTTTATTAGTTTATTTAGCTCTGCTTTAAGAATTTCACTGTGGCATGGAGAAGGAAGTGCTTCAAGTCATAATGACAACACTAGTTTGTAAAGGATAAGTTTGCACGTTACATATTATACCCATATTTGGGGTGTAACATGTTACTGTAGGACTGCGCCCCCCCCGATTCCCATTGTGACAGCTAGCCTTATCCCCCTGCTAGCTGTCACAATTTAATAAAAATACAATGGCTGCATGGGGCACTGGTCACATCACGTCAAATCAAAAATATTTTTTGTTTTGTGTAGAAGAATTTACACAAGTGTTAAAACCTTTGTCTGGGTTTTATTGCTGCCTCTGTCCTCAAAAATAAGCCTTTGACACTTCAACAGTGTTTTGATGTCCCCATCGTTTGGTAGATCGAAAAAATGGGATATCTAAAAATTTGCACTAAACATCCTGTACCTAGGCATTCAGTGCCTGGAGCCTCATAGCTGTAGATCTCATATCTCACTGCTTTTGTCATGAGATTTGGTCTTACTGCTGTCTTATCTGCTGAGGGCTTACTGAATAGGAAGCTGTACTTGAGGACCAGTACTGCATCTCCCTGCTTCTGCTTTATTATTCTTTATTTGGCTCTGTGCTTCTTCCACCTACCCTTCTGCTTCATAAATATTCTCCCACCAGTTATCAAATGGGCTGTCCTGACATGAGTATGCAAAATCTTGGTCCTTTCGACCCCTTTCACACAGTTACAGTGCAGAACAAAGCCCGATAGGTCCGAAATGGGTAAAAGAAAGGATGTAGGGAGCCTACAGGCAATAATGGAGACTAGTCTGTTGCCCTCTTCTAGCCTCTTAGGGTACAGCTTCCACAGTATAAGCCCTTTTTATTACATACATAGTGTAGAGACTTTTTACATGCATGTTAGTCCTGAAAGACACATTCTGTTAATTCAAATCTATGCCAGCATAACACATCTGGCGTAATCAGGTCTTGTTGGCCTATAATGACTTTTAGAAGACTCCAGTTTTCTACTCTGAAAACATGGGAGTACGCAGTCTGGTATGAACAAGCCCTAAAGGAGTAAAAATCTTAATGTTCGGAGTAATTCACATGAAAAATTGTTTTTGAAAATTCAGTCATGCCAGCTGTGTAAGACAAACTTTAAATTAAACAATAACAACATTTTCCTGCCTTTTCTTACAACCACAATGTTGGCAACAGTGTCCCAAGGAAGTATATTCTATTTGGGTATTCTGTGACATTGTTGTCATTTCACCAGCTCTCTTCCTGGCAGAACATCTAGAAACCAGCAAGATTCCAGTAAGAAAGGATTCTCATAATAAAGCGTGACCAGGAACAGATACTGTACATTACTACTTAACCCTATTCTGTCCCATTCATAGAAGGTGGATAACCATGCAAACATCATTTAAAGCAAATCTGTCATCACCCCAAAATTGGGCAAAGCATTTTCCTGCAAAAGAAGAAGCATTATACTTACCTTTACAGCAGATTGTGTCTTCTGGCTTTTCCTCTGTTCAAGTCTTGAATCCTCAACATTGGAAAACATAACGAATGCTGTGTTTCTATCTGCTAGCCCCCTACTTAGCCACAGGAGTCAGTAGTGAAATAGGGGTCAGAGAATGGAATTATAGCAAGAGAACATGGCATTCCCATTAGCATTGAATGCTGAAGAGCTTGATAGAGGTTTGACTACTTGAACAGGGGAAAGGTCCGAGATCGTATGCTATGTAGGTATGTTATCTTCTTTTTCAGAAAAATTCTTTGGCCATTTTTTTGGAGGTGACAAAAGAGACACTTGAAAGGGATTGTAAGGTCAGAATGTTTTTTATCTGAATGCATTATATGCATTCAGATAAAAAGCCTTCTGTGCCCAGCAGCCCCCCTAATACTTAACTGAGGTTCCTGTCTGTCCAGCGATGTCCACAATTGTCTCAGCTGTCCGAGATTCTCCCTCCTGATTGGCTGAGACACAGCAGCAGTGCCATTGGCTGCTGCTGCTGTCAATCAAAGTCAGCTAGCCAATCAGGAGAGAGAGGGGGTGGGGCCAGATCGGGGCTCCGTGTCTGATTGGACACAGGGAGTGGTGACTCGGGTGCCCCAATAGCAAGCTGTTTGCTGTGGGGACACTGAACAGGAGGGAGGTGCCAGGATCACAGAAGAGGGACCCGAGAAGGAGGATCCAGGCTGCTCTGTGCTAATCCACTGCAACAGAGCAGATAAGTATAACATGTTTGTTATCTTTATAGGGAAAAAAAACAAGACTTTACAATCGCTTTAATGTTGTGTCTTGAAGAATCAATCATGAGGAATCCCTTGTGGTAATATGGAGATCTTATATGGATTTTTCCTCTGGTTGGTTCTACATGGTCTCCCTCAAACACCCCCATCAAATCATCCCCCGCATCTATTACCTTTTGTACCACCACCCCCTCCCTTTAGAATGTAAGCTCTATGAGCAGGGCCCTCCTGTCCCTTCTGTATTGAACTGTACTGTAATTGTGCTGTCCCTCCTCTACATTGTAAAGCGCTGAGTAAACTGTTGGCGCTATATAAATCGTGTATAATAATAATGTCTAGCATTAAAGAAATTAGATCTCCCAGCTACTGAGGAAAGTCCTTGAACTGAACTGAACTTGAGGGAACTGAAAAGCTACAGTGTTGTCTTAACTGAGATATAAAAAATAAAAGAAAAAACAAATAGTCAAGTGTGAAAAAGGGTACCTGGTGTACATGATTAATTAAGCTATTAACTAAGAAAGTGGGAAGTCCCACATACTCAACAGTAACCTGTCAAATTGCACAGGAACTATATCTTAAAATGCTGTAGCCCTCACAAGCTGTTGGTAGTAGTTAGCCAAGCCATGTTATTAGATGTCATATTCGTTCTATCTACAAGCATTAAGCATATCTATACCTAAGAACGAAAATGTATTATATTGCTGCCTACCAGTCCTTAAGCTAGCCATCAACATTTTTTTTTCATTTAGCCAGCAGGCTGATTCCTCCGTTTACACAAATGAAGTTGATGGAGGACTCCTGCCCCTCCTTCCCCGTGGCTGCTGATCTAGAAGTTTTTAACACATCCCATCAAAAGAAGTTGGTCAATCAGGTTTTGTTGAGCGGGGACTGACACACACACTGACTAAAATTCTATCTGGTCTAGCAGTATATCCAGCTTTAGATGTGGTGGCTGCATTTGTTTTTCTTTTTTCAGGCTTTTTTCATAATTTTCACATGGTGACCCTGGCAGTAACACACTTCCTGTCCTAAGGTGACAAAGCTCAGTTACTGCACTATATGTATGAAGGAGTAGGGTTGTCACCTTAGAACAGAAAGTGCAGGACCACAAAGGCCTCACACTCTTCCCATCTCTTTTACATGGGCAGCAGGTGTTTTTTAGTTTACAGAGGTAACCTTCACCAGACCAAAAGGGAGTAAATAAAGGGAGGTTCATTGATGAGATTTACATTTACACTTTAGGAATACAAACAAAAATACTAGATCTGTAATATGCTTGTACAAAATGTCCATAATGAAAAACTCAATAGGAAGGATCCATTCCTTTTTTGGATTTGGTTGTGTTTTATGACATTCTGCAGAATTTAAAGTGGTTCTAAAGGTAGAAGTTTTTTTTTTTTATCTTAATACATTCTATGCATTAAGATAAAAAACCTTCTGTGTGCAGCAGCCCTGCTCAGCCCCCCCCAATACTTACCTGAGCCCCATCTTGATCCAGCGATGTTGCTAGGGTTACCCCCTCATCCTTTTAAACCTGAACACATATTGATTAAACAGGTTCTGAGGCTGATTAAGGTGGTAATTAAACTCACTTGGCGCCTTATCTGCAATAAATTAGTCTCAGAACCTGTGTAATTCATATGTGTTTGGGTATAAAGGCATGAGTTGGCAACCCTAGATGTTGCACCAGAGCCTCGGCTGCCCGGAACTCTCCCTATGAGGAGAGGGGGTGGAGCCGAGATGCGGCCTTGTGTCTGAATGGACACACAGAGCAGCGGCTCGGCTTGGGGGCCCCATAGCAAGTTGCTTGCTATGGGAGCACTCGGCAGGAGGGAGAGGGGCCAGGAGCGCGGGCGAGGGACTCGAAGAGAAGGATCTGAGCTGCTCTGTGCGAAACCACTGCACAGAGAAAGTAAGTATAACATGTTTGTTATTTTTAAACAAAAAAAAAACAAGACTTTAATATCACTTTAACAAATAATAATCCATATTGACCAGTCCCAACCTCTGAAGAGGTTCATTTCTTATTTTGGGTGGAAGCTGGTAAATCCACTGCATAGATTTTAGATTTTGTAAAGGAAGCACAATAGCTTGAGAAAACCCTACGCTTACATGGAGAGAACCCACTGTCTCTGTGCAGACTATTCACCTGTTTGGGAATTGAAATCTGAATGCTTGAGATGCAAAACCACAGTGCTAACCCCTGAATGCTTATGCTTGGCTGATTGTAGTCCTTTGAAATAGGACCAACAAACCCTCCAGACATTCCCACTTGGGTTTCAGAATGCCATTCCATGATTGCATCTACATTAATACGTGGATATTTCTTACTGTTGTATTAGCATAAATAACATTTTTTGCTTGTTTACTAAATGATTTAGGCATTCAAGCACAAATTGGGTAGGCCAGACAAACTTTAGCAAGAGCATATACAGCCCTTGATCCACAATAGCTGTAAGCATTGCACACATGATTTTTATAAAGCCACTAGTATAGCTGTAGACAGCATAAATAGATCTGCAGTCACCTAACAAATTAAAATTCTTGGAAGCTCATGTCACATCATAGACAGCTATTGTTATAATGGATATCTTACATGCCCCTGGATTTTAATAGGTGATAGAAAATGTATTTGCCTTTGCCAAAAGATAGTGTTTCATAGGGTGCACCTTTCCGTCTTTGAGTTAATTAAAAAAAAATAGTAATTGCAAAAATGTGTGAGCAAGACAAATGAACCTAATGCATTGTTTTCATAGATTAAGGTTAAATTGTGGTCAAAATAATTTTCCCTGATGTGAAGGCTTTCACGGTTTGCAAGCCAAATACATAAAACTTAAAATAATAAAAAACTAGAATGTATATAGCAGGTCAGGTGCCATCTGAAATGATCTATAATTCTTATTCACCATGAGAAGTATGTTATACAAAACATTGTGGGTTTTCATGGAGAGTAGAGTAGCAAGCCTAATATGTTTAAAATTTGTAAACTATAAAAAGTGAAAACTATTACGTAGGAAACAGTAAAGAAGAACTCTATATATCTAAAACTATTTTTTTTATTTTTTTTATTGTCAAAAGAAGTTTATTGAGTATACAATGTTATAAAGATACATAAAGTAAGTTTACAAGGATCTATAAAGTAAGCTCATTGTTTTACAGTAGGGTTTATATAGGTAAATATCATGAAATTTCAAATATTAAACATTGGGTTCACATAAACCTAAATTAAAGATATATATCATTTCCTTAGTTACTTTTGTAGGTATTTAAATGATTTATACCTACTATACATATTGTTTACAAGTAGAGTGTATATAGGTCAAATAAATTCTGATAATGAGCTTTAATCGTAAGGTGGAGAAAAGGAAAGAGAAAGAAGAAAAAGGGTTGAAAGGTAGAGGTATGGTCCACAAGGTTGTCCCGCTCGTCAGTTTATTATTCTTTTTAGTTCTCTTTGAAGCCTTAGAATGGGTGTCTCTGTAAGTCATTTAATCTGTTACCATGGCAACAGGACAGAGTCATTGAAGTTTGACAGGAACTGTTGTTTTATCCAAGGATTTTTTATTTTTTTTATGTAGAGGTGTTGAAACTCCTTTTAGTTTTTTATTGCAGACTGTGACCTTACTTGTGATATTCAACTTCTTAACGTTCACCAGGGTAGAAAGTGGTTGGAAATCCAACATTTAACAGTTGTAACTGTAACAGGAGATGAGAGGAAATTTTCCAGTGGGGCCGGAGAGAGGATTTCCTCTCACTTCCTGTTGTATCTTTAAAGAGTAACTCCACTTTTGTTGAGAAAAAAATCCTCCCTGGGTAATCTATGTACATTGCAAGGATTTTAACAAACCTTGTTGCAGATTCCTACCTTTTGTTATTCTGAGGAAGTCCCTGTGTGTTTCTGTGCCCATGTGGGAAAGTGAGTCTAATGGGAGTGGTTTCTTAACCACTTGCTTACTGGGCACTTAAACCCTCCTCCTGTCTAGACCAATTTTCAGCTTTTAGCGCTGTCGCACTTTGAATGACAATTGCGCGGTCATACAACACTGTACCCGAATGAAATTTTTATCATTTTTTTCCTACAAATAGAGCTTTCTTTTGATGGTATTTGATCACCTCTGCGGTTTTTAGTTTTTGTTTAAAAAAAATTATATTTTTTTATATTTTGTTATAAAATTTTGCAAACAGGTAATTTTTCTCCTTCGTTGATGTACGCTGATGAGGCGGCACTGATGGGCACCGATAGGTGGCGGTGATGGGCACTGATGGGTGGCGGTGATAGGCACTGATTGGGCACTGATTGATGGCAGCACTGCTAGGTGGCACTGATTGGCACCACTGATGGGCATTGATAGGTGGCACTTGTGGGCATTGATAGGTGGCACTTGTGGGCACTGGCAGGTAGGTGGCAATGACAGATGGCAGTTGTTGGCACAGATGAGGCATATGTGCCTCCTTCCTCTTCGGGACCGATGTCTCTTTGACATAAGCCGGTGACCGGCTTGTTTTTCCTCCTCACGCTGTCAGCGTGAGGAGAAAACGAAACCGATCACCAAGGTTTTGTTTACATCATGTGATCAGCTGTCATTGGCTGACAGCTGATCACATGGTAAGGGGCCGGGACCGGCCCCTTACTCGGATCTGTGATCATCCGAGTCTCCGTGACTCGTGATCTTAGTGCGCACACCGTGCGCCCTGCAGGGTGTGCGCGGTGCGCGTGCACAGGGGAGGACGTCCCATGACGGCCTCCCGGAAAATGATTAACCATAGCCGAATGACGGCCACAGCGCGGACCTCAAGTGGTTAATCATCGATCAGCTGCAGCATCTGCAGGACACTAATGAGGAAAGCTGCTGGACCTGCATCCCTTTAGACGTGAATTCCTACTGGGAGTATCTCACCAAAAATTACATTTTTATTGCAGGGTATGCTTGATATTGACTTGTATCTTAATGCACACTTCTGGGAATATCAGTGAGCCAATCACACAAGCAGGAAATGTTTCTGGGGGGCTTATGTACACATTCTGTGTACAGAACACCTCTAGGTAGCCATATTGCATTGCATTTTCAGAAAATTACAGTGGCTGCAGATTGAAAAGGAAAGGTAATTTTTAATAACATTTAATTACAATATGACTTGAGTCACAATTGTATACCCTATATCAGTGATGGCGAACCTTGGCACCCCAGATGTTTTGGAACTACATTTCCCATGATGCTCATGCACTCTGCAGTGTAGGTGAGCATCATGGGAAATGTAGTTCCAAAACATCTGGGGTGCCAAGGTTCGCCATCGCTGCCCTATATTATTTTTTCTTTATCTGCTGTTTTTTTTCCCCATGAAAGTGGAGTTACCCTTTAAGACAGGAAATTAAGTGAAAATTCCCCAGGGGCAAACAAACTTCAAAAAGCAAACAATTTCCTCACTTTGGTTGGTTCACTAGGTTCACCTCTATGTGTGTGTCTGGAACGCATACAAAATTGCAATCTTTTCCGGCACACACAGAAGTGCTGCTTTTTAGCAGTCAGGCGGCAGTGCGATTAATTGTTAGTGATTGTAAAGTCTTGTTTTTTTCTATAAAAAATAACAAACATGTTATACTTACCTGCTCTGTTGCAGTGGATATGCACAAAGCAGGCAAGATCCTCCTCTTCTTTGGTGCCTCTTCGGTGCTCCTGGCCCCTCCCTCCTGTTGAGTGCCCCCACAGCAAGCAGCTTCCTATGGGGGCACCTAAGCCAAGCTACAGCTCCGTGTGTCCATTCAGACACGGAGCCCCGGCCCGGCCCCATCTGATTGGCTAGCCATCTTTGATTGACAGCAGTGGGAGCCAGTGGCGCCACTGCTGTGTCTCAGCCAATCAGGAGGGAGAGTCACTGACGGCTGAGACATTTGTGGACATCCCTGGATGGAGAGGGGGCTCAGGTAAGTATTAGGGGGGCCAAGGGGGGCTGCTGCACACAGAAGGCTTTTTATCTTAATGCATACAATACATTAGGGTAAAAACCCCCTCTGACTTTACAACCCCTTTAATGGCACCCCCATGCATCCTCACACATGCGCGTTATCTCATTTTCCAGACTGCATGGTGTTGCAGCACCATGCGGTTCAGTGAAGAGTATTTGTGGAAAAGAGTCTGGGACTTATTTTCCATGTTTCTCATGCATAGGATAGCCCTTTGAAATGAATAGGCTGCCCTACATGTGTTGTGCAGGAACAGCTATCTATACTATACTATACTATCTTATATGATTTTTATATTAAACATGTATCTATTACTAGCATCGTTGCCCCTTCCCAACCCTTAAACCAGGGGTTGCCTCCCAGGAGTATGGGAACCAGATGATGATGGGACTGGATCTCTGAATAATTACAAAAAAAGAAGAGAACTGAAACAGAATTTTCTACTCTTATCAAACCCGAAGGGCAAAGGTCATAGAGTTTCCATGGTCAGGGATCCTTTAACTGTATTAAAAATAGGGCAGTTGCTCTGAACCAACCAAGTTAGGGGCCCACCACCAGAACCTCCAAGAGTGCCAGATTCCAATCATTGTAATTGGTGCAGAAGGACCCTTTCTTTCAAATTTGTTTAAGTAGTGACATGGGTTGCACTTTAGAAAGAGAGTGACACTTAACCGATTATAATGATGACTAGGAGAACTTATATGGGGAAATAGGTTATGCCCCCTGAATTTTTGCCTGGGTTCCACCCATTTCTTACAATAACTCTGTCCAGGGTCCTATTTCTGTATGGAACCACCTGGGGCACATATACTGCAGCCACTGGGAAGATACATTTGCCAATATGCATTAATGCACATATTTTTCTCTGCAGTTTTGAAATTAATGCAACTATAAATGGAGAGGGTTTAGTTTTTCTTTAAATGTATTTCTAATTTCTATATCATTCACTGAATGGCTTTTACAGATATTAGGAATATTCTTGTTGTTCACCATTCAAATATATTCGTTATTGTATAGTAAAAATGTCCAATTTGCATATCTCAAATCTTTCCATGTCTATGTGGATCATGTGCTTCATAATCTTCTCTATGGTAAGACCACGTTAAAGATTCTATTGCTCAATAAAGAGGAACAGAGATGATTACAGATGTTGGGAGCACTTCACACATTTTTCTTCACGTTCAGCTATCCATGAAGAACAACATTCAAAGTGTCAGTGAAACCTTACGGATCAACACTCAGTGCTTGTTGTGTAGATCATGTATCCTGCAGCATGTCGTTAACTTGGTCCCAAAGGACACCCTTGTTTGGGATTGAACAGCATAACCTCACTTCATGTTTTAAACCATAAGTGCTGTGTATTCTGCTTATGTTAATTATTTTATTATGTGTCTGGAATTGCTCTAGGTTTCTGTTTGTCTTCCTAATGCAGCTTTTGCCTAGAACTTGCTAACTCATCACTGTTAATGATGTTCCAGCTCACACACATGCAGTAAATCGTAATTGTGATCTTGAGCAACTTTTATAAATGCATAATAAATCATACAGCAAAACATACAGTAGGTGTATGTATTCTAAGCTGCGCATTCTTTTTATGTCTCCTTGCAGTTTCGTTTATTTAACAGCCTATACATTCGAATTGTTGCTCTAAAAATGTTAAGGAATGAACACTTGTACATACCTTAAAGGAGAAGTACAGCCAAACTCATTTGGCTGTACTTGTCTTGTGGATCACAGGAGTGTGGTTCGTTCTACACTCCTGTGACCCATTTTCAGCAGATGGCGGGCTGAAGCTCGCTGTCCGCTGATGTCACAGTGCTGGTCAAGGCTCGGCCAAGATCGCAACAATGAGGTCAGGATCTGCCCACATGCCTGGACCGGTGTCTTTCTGAAAAAGTTCCCCCGGCGGATAATGACCCCCCCTGTACTGCGCAGGTGCAGCGCTTGCGCAGTACGAAAATAGCCGAACATGCACAGCTAAAAGTCAGCTGTGCACCGTGCCTGCGCAATGAAGACCACATTGAATACCACATTGTACCACTCGCTCCCGATGCTACCAGACAATGTCACACGCTCCCGATGCTCGTGCTACTCTGCAAGGGGGAGGCTATATTACAGCCTGTTTCAACACATTAAGGGCGGGTTTTGCAATCTTCATGGGCGATTTCAATACTTCTCACTACTTGCCACAGTATATTGTTTTTATGCTTATGTGATATCACAGTAATACACCTGCCCCTTGCAGAGTAGCACGAGGATCGGGAGTGTGCGCCAGCGTCGGGCACAATGTCCTGCTCATTGCTCAGGCGCCGTGTACAGCTGACTCACAGCTGTTCAGCTTCGGATATTTTCGGCGGCTCCCTTGTTGTTCGTACTGCGCAATCGCTGCGCCTGCGCAGTACAGGGGGGTCATTATCCACCGAGGGGACCTTTCTCGGCAGAACACCGGCACCTGGCTCAGGCTCTCAGCAAGCTGGCTGCTCCTGCCCCTCTACAGCACTTCTGTGAGCGAGGGGGGTGGGGGAGCAGAGAGCGGTGACTGACAGTCAGTAGCTGTCTGCACAGGGAGCCCTGAGAACCGAGCGATCAGCAGATTTGATCACTTGGTTCTCAATGTTTGAGCCGGCGGGGGGACAGATGCAGCATCGGACTAATGCTGCATCCACCTAGGTAAGTATGAGTCTGCAAAAACATTTTTTAAAAAGTCCATACTTCTCTTTTAAAGCAGAGCTGAATGGAGTTAAAATAAGGCTCTTTATTGCATTAGAGACCCGCAACTAGCACTTGGAAAAAGGAAAAAAGTACTACATGTCTTTTGCTCCTTAGGAGACTTCTCTGACAAATGCAATTGGTATTTCTGCCTGTTACCAGACAACAAATAGAATGTGCCGCTCAAGGCTCCAGTAAGGTCCTCTCCTATAGTACATTGCTGGGAGTGCTGGCAAGGATGAAGCTCATCCCAGCTCCAATGATACAAAAGACAAAAAAGGTCCTATGCATCACTGCAAGACCCTGTGGATATGTGAAATGACAGCCTCAGACTGGGCTTCAGCCAAGCCACGCCACCAACGAGCTTCACTACGCCCCGGAGCTTAACTTCTGCTTGTTAATTATATTCATGGTAATAATGTTTACCTTTACCATTTTGACTAGAAAACTTAGCAAGGGCTCATTCAGTGTCAGTGATTGCCCCGATAAAACCACATCTCATCCACCTGGTTTTACTGCCCCCTGGCCGCACATGTGAACGAGCCCTAACACAAAATTTAGGGGTTAGAGACAGATATGTATTATGTTGAAGACCAAACGATTCTTATCTTTTAGAAAATACCTTTCTGGTGGATCTTACTCGTGTTCTTGAAAAGTATAAGCCAGTAGGTTACTGTCCAAGCAACATCAACCTAGAACTAAAATATCAGTTGTGTGTTAACCGAACCTTTAAATGTGTACTTGTGTTAGGCTTCTGCATAACTAGATCAGCAGTCATTTTTTATCTTGCCTTGGAATAAATCAAATTTTGTGTCTTGCTGCTGATGTTCTTCCATGAATGATGTGTCTAACCCAGAGGTCAGGCATGTGTGGTGGTTTGGTGGAGTTCTCCCAGTGGACCATGGAGGAGGTTAAGGAACAGAATGAGATTTAGTAGCTGCATACTATGTTTTTACACACTGGATTCAGCTGCTTAGCTCATGTGCACTTGCAATGTTCTTTACAGAGTTCAGATGTTTTCATATGGATGAATTTGGGCAGAGAAAAGTCACTGTTGACAGCGAAGCTGTGAGCACTGGATATGCGTTACCTGAACTGTTTATTTTAATGTGTTCAGTTATGTAAATTGAAGTCAAATAAATAAATATTCGGTAGGACATTGTGCTACCAACCTTTAATTTTGTAGGCTTACAAACACTTTCCTGTTATTACAGTTATATAAATGTGCTTGAATATGATTGAGCTCTAGGCACCGGAGTTTGACTGCACTGCCCAAGTGCACTCTGTAATCTAGCAGACCAGGTCAGACGTGCCCCCTTTCTTTTTCCACATTACCACTGAATGGATGCTTGTGATGAGAGGTGTGGCAGGTAGTCCTCTAATGCCTGGCACACAGGATGAGATTTATCGGACAAATGATTGTCTGTTTTTTTTTCTTGCACGCTAGTCATATCGAAAATGAAGGGTTTACTAAAGTGACAAAAATTCTTGTACGACAGAATAAAAACTCGAAAGTGATGTAATGTGTTGTATTGTATTTTCGAGCAACAGCTGTACTGATTGATTGAAAATCGTACAATGTGGTAGCATACGAGAAACATTTTCGTGCTTGTCCCACCAGATAATATCGGATGAACTGTTGTGATCGGCTCTCGAAAAGCTGTGTACTAATGATCAGATTATTGTACGATCACTTTGAATGCGGTATTTTTCTTACCATTTTCTGATCATGTGTACAGGCCTTTAGTTGGCATAGAGCAATGTCTTTTGGTGTTCAGGAAGCTTATTGCCAATCGAAGAAAAAGGTATTTTAACCACTTCCGGTCCGCGCTATACCCAAAAGACGGCTGCCGCACGGACTTAATTTGCTGGGAGGGCGTCCATGGACGTCCTCCCCTGCTTGAGCGGCCTGCATGCCCCCTGCAGGGCGTGAGCGGCGCACTCTGTGATCAGCGAGTCTATGAGACACGGCTGATCACAGATCGGAGTAAGGGGTCAATCCCGACCCCCTACCACGTGATCAGCTGTCAGCCAATGACAGCTGATCATGTGATGTAAACAATCCTGTAATCGGCTATTTTTTCTCCTCACGCTGGTAGCGTGAGAAGAAAAAGAAAAGCCGATCACGGTGGCTGTGAGAGTGACATCGGTCCCGATTGTGGAGAGCCTCTGCAGAGGCTTCTGTGCCCACCAGCGCCACCTAAAAGTGCCCACCAGCACCACCTACCAGTGCCCACAGTACCACCCATCAGTGCCCACAGTGTCACCTATCAGTGCCCACAGTGCGACCCATCAGTGCCCACAGTGCCACCTATCAGTGCCCACAGAGCCACCTATAAATCACCAATCAGTGCGTCATCACCAGTCCTGCCTATCAATACCAACTACCAGTGCCACCTATCAGTGCCGTCTTATCAGTGTCATCTTATCATTGTCACCTTATCTGTGCCCATCAGTGCAGCCTCATCAGTGAATATCAATGAAGGAGAAAAATTACCCATTTGCAAAATTTTATAACAAACTATGAAAGATGTTTTTTTTTTTTTCAAAAATTTCTGTCTTTTTTTTTTGTTTAGAAAAAAATAAAAACCCAAGTGGTGATTAAATACCACCAAAAGAAAGCTCTATTTGTGTGAATAATATGATAAAAAATGTCATTTGAGTACAGTGTTGTATGACCGCACAATTGCCGTTCAAAGTGTGACAGCGCTGAAAGCTGAAAATTGGTCTGGGCGGGGGGGGGAGTTTAAGTGCCCAGTAAGCAAGAGCTTAAGACACTTCAAATCAAAATCTGTTTACAATTATAGCATAAAGTTGTACAGGATTATAAGAGAAAAAAAAAAGTGAGACTTCAAGGGCTCGTTTACGTTAGGTGTAGTGAGACTGTGTTGACCAGGCTTGTCCATCACAGTACAGCCTCCAGACAAGGCAAAATACCTTGTTTTCCATTAGGACAGTTCACACCACAACATTGCGTTATGCTCTGAAAAAATATTACTGCGTGCATTTTTTTTCCAGTGAAACAGGTTGCGATACAAACAGTGAATACATTTGTATTAAAATGTCACTTGTGACATTTCAGTTAAAGTGTTACTAAACCCAGGATTCTGCATTCGCTATATCTGGTCTCCCACAGTACATAGAACATGGAAATGCAATTATTTTACTAAATATAAGCTGATAAAATTAAATACCTTTTCTCATCAGCAGTATATAGCAGTCTTGTGACTTCTATCAGTGACTGGTTAAAGCTTGTAGGAGGAGTTCTCATTCTCCTCTGACTGTCCTATGAGGCTGCATGGCTCCTGACCCTCTGTCTGGACAGTACTGATTGACCCTGTGCCGATCACATGCGCCCTCACATAAAAAAAAAAACTCTCCAACAATACACACAGAACTGAGCATGTGCCCCCATGGCTCTCTACTGTCAGCATATAGATTGGGGACTGTGGAAGAAGGGGAGTAACAGAGAAGACAGGATCAAACAGCCTTTTTACACAATGTGCAGGATTAACCCCTTAGGTTCCACAGTGTGTATAACAAGCATGCTTTACTGCATATACAGACTGATTTTACGGTTGAGGCTTTAAAGTGGTTGTAAAGTCTCCAGTTTTTTTTATCTTAATGCATTCTATGCATTAAGGTAAAAAACCTTCTGTGCTGCAGTTGCCCCCAGAGCCCCCCTTTGTCTTACCTGAGCCCGTCCGTTCCATAAATGTGCACAAGCCCTGCGACTCCAGCCGCTGTCTCCGTCCTGATTGGATAGATTGATAGCAGCAGCAGCCATTGGCTTCCGCTGCTGTCAATCAAATCCAGTGACGTGGGGGTGGGACCGAGTCTTGCTGTCTGTGTCAATAGACGCAGCAGCCGGACTCGTGAGCGTGCCCGCACGGGTGCCCCCAGGGAAAACGTCTCTCTGTGAGGGCACCCAACAAAGGGGAGGAGCCAAGAGCGCCGCCAGGGGACCCCAGAAGAAGAGGATCGGGCTGCTCTGTGCAAAACATATGCACAGAGCAGATAAGTATAACATGTTTGTTTAAAAAAAAACCTTTACAATCACTTAACCACATGCCGACCAGCTACCGCAGTTGTGCGGCAGAATGGCACAGCTGGGCGAGACAACGCTATGTAACGTCGATTCGCCCTGTGGCCACTAGCGATCCCGCGATCGCTCGGGTCACACAGAGAACCGGGAACTGTGTATGTAAACACACAGTTTCCGGTTCTCTGAGGGGAGAACAGACAGATCCTCTGTTCATACAGAGTTTCCCTGCACAGTCCCCATCCCCCTTCAGTTAGAACACTTCCTAGGACACACATTAACCCCTTCACTGCCAGTGACATTTTTACAGTAATCAATGCATTTTTAATCGCACTGTAGCTGTATTAATGCCAGTGGTCCCAAAAATGTGTCAAAATTGTCCGACGTGTCCGCCATAATGTCGCAGTGATGATAAAAATCGCTGATCGCCGCCATTACTAGTAAAAAAAAATTATTAATAAAAATGCCATAAAACTATCCCCTATTTTGTAGACGCTATAACTTTTGCACAAACAAATCAATATACGCTTATTGTGATTTTTTTTTTTTTTTTTTTTTTACCAAACATATGTAGAAGAATACATATCGCCCTAAACTGAGAAAAAAAAAAATTTTTTATATATTTTTTGGAGGATATTTATTATAGCAAAAAGTAAAAAATATTGCGTTTTTTTTTCAAAATTGTTGCTCTTTTTTTGTTTATAGTGCAAAAAATAAAAACCGCAGAGGTGATCAAATACCACCAAAAGAAAGCATTATTTGTGGGGAAAAAAGGACGTCAATTTTGTTTGGGAGCCACGTCGCACGACTGCGCAATTGTCAGTTAAAGCGACGCAGTGCTGAATCGCAAAAAGTGCTCTGGCCTTTGGCCAGCCAAATCGTCTGGGGCTGAAGCGGTTAAAGTTCAGCTTTTCAACACTGTAACAACATTGCTTTGGAAGCTTTCAAAAAGAGGTCCATCTAAGTGTTTATAGACTTGCCACAGCTGAAGTTCTATCTTCACATTTTTGTGAACCTTTGCGGGTTTAAACAGAATGATTGGTGGTATTTATGATACGATGAAAACTTTATGGTGATCATAAACTGATGTAAGTTATAGAGAACCAGACAGTAATATATTTTAAGCTGAAAATATGTTTTTAGAAATGACAGTATGTTAATACTTTTTAAAGGTTACTCAAGGATTGTACTCTGTAAAGCCAGGTGTTTTGGTTTTCTCGGCAGTGCCTTCTTCCTGACAGTGAGCTGATAGTGGTGGTCCTGCTTCACTCTGTATCCTTGGGTAGTTGGGTTGCTGTCATCTTTCCGTGGACTTTTGGGAAGACCCCCCCCCACAAGATTAAAAAATGAAAGCATATGAGAGAAAAGTGTGGAGATGTGAGAGCAAAGATGGTGCTGCTCTACAGAGGGTTGGGTCATCTGGTTTTAAAGCTCACTGATTTTTGGGGATCCTGAATGCACAAGATGATCATATTGAATTTGTTTGTGATGGGTTTACGTTAACCACTTGCCTACTGGGCACTTTCATCCCCTTCCTGCCCAGGCCAATTTTCAACTTTTTGACCCCTTTCACACTGGGGCGGTTTGCAGGCGTTATTGCGCTAAAAATAGCGCCTGCAAACCGCCCCCAAACAGCCTCCGCTGTTTGTTCAGTGTGAAAGCCCGAGGGCTTTCACACTGAAGCGGTGCGCTGGCAGGAGAAGAAAAAATCTCCTGTCAGCCGCTTCTTTGGAGTGGTGAAGGAGCGGTGTATTCACCGCTCCTAAACCGCTCCTGCCCATTGAAATCAATGGGACAGCGCGGCTATACTGCGGTAATACCGCAGCTATAGCCGCGCTATACAAGGGGTTTTAACCCTTTTTCGTCCGCCAGCGGGGGGTTAAAACCGCACCGCTAGCGGCCGAATACCGCGGTAAAACAGCGCTAAATATAGCGCTGTTTTAACGCCGACGCCCCCTACCGCCCCAGTGTGAAAGGGGCCTTAGTGATGTCACACTTTGAATGACAATTGTGCAGTCATGTAACACTGTACCCAAACAAATTTGTTATCATTTTTTTTAGACAGAATTAGCTTTCTTTTGATGGTATTTAATCGTCACTGGGTTTTTTTATTTTTTGCTAAACAAACAAAAAATTTTGAGGGAAAAAAAAGATTTTCTTAGTTTCTGTTATAAAATTGTGTAATTTTTCTCCTTCACTGATGAGGCTGCACTGATGTGCGCTGATGAGGCTGCACTCAGGCGGCACTGATTGGCAGCACTGTTGGGGCTGCACCTGGCAAATCCTGTTTACACTGTAATTGGACACAGCTGGTCACATGGTAAAGAGCCGCTGTGATTGGCTCTTTACCCCAATCTGTGATCAGCTGTGTCCGAAGGAACGCAGCAATCACAGATCACTGCCCATGTATGCCACAGGGGGTACAGTGGAAGCACAGGAGGACATTATATGATGCCCTCCCGGCAATGTGCGACCACGCTGTAGCCACCATTTGGCTATAGCGTGGTCGTGAAGGGGTTAAAATATATGTAAACCTAATTAGGAAAATCTCATGTAAATTTTATCTTGTAATATAATTTTAATGTATTTTACACGCTCTTTCAATCTGCAGCTTTCATTAAGATTAAAAACCTAATGGTCTTGCCATGAAGATACTTTTTTAGGCGCTTCCTGTTATAGGGTGACAATGCTTTCTCCCTTTGCGGTGTCACCCCATCATGCAGGTTTACAGTGGAGACCACAAGTGTCGGTTATAATGCACTTTGCACAGGCATGGTTCACATTTGTCTATATCAGGAAACCTGCCCTGTGAATTGCCATATATCCGTTGCTGAAGTGCATGCATATAGACTGGAAGAGGCTGCGGGTGAATTAGCACCACTGCGATTCCGCAATCGATGGAAAAAATTGTTAAAACAATATATATTTTTTTTAAATGTCAATTATTTATTTTACATAATACTTTAGCTATTTAAATCCTATTAATTTAGGGTTTTATATCTATTTTAAACAAAATCTCTAGGTATCCTTCAGGCTTAATTAAAAATTTGCAAATGGTAAATGCCATTTTAGGTGGCTGCTTATGCTTTGTGAACCCTGGTTAATCAGCAGAACAAAAGCTTTCTCATCAACTCTGAACTCTGGGAATTAAGCAAAATGAAGGGGTAAAATGCTTGTTATGTCTAGGGGGTTGAAGCAATAGGCTTTACTATTTAAACTAACCATTACTCTGGCTGGCTACAGCATTGTCTTTCTCTCCCCCTAAAGCTCCAGTCTGTGGGCAGTCCTCTGTGTCAATCCATACTGTGCAGGGTTTTTTAGCCCTGCGTTGTATGTGGAGAAGGCTGGAGTGCAACTGCGGACCAGAGTGCCTTAGAATGGAGGAAGTGATGAACCTGTTGCATGGATCAAAGGGCCCTACTGGAGCAGGGACTAAAGTATTTCTCTGTATTCCTGCACTTCTAGACTTAGAAGGTAACCCTAGCACTATGGGTGGGTGTGTTTAGCTTTAAAGGGTAACTCCAATTTTGTGGGCAAAAAAAAGCAAATAAAAAAGAATAATATAGCATATACATGTATGATAAAAGTCATGTTTTAATTGAATGTTCTATAAAAAAAATAGAAAAAAAAATCTTTCCTTTTCAATCTGCGGCACTGCAAGCCTCTGTTAAATGCAATGCAGTATAGCAACCTGGAGGCCTTTTGTACACAGATGTGTACAGAACGCCCCCTAGAAATGTTCTTTCCTGCTTGTGTGATCGACTTACTGATTTTCCCAGAAGTCTGCAGTAAGGCTGGCCATACATTATACAATTTTTTTGTACAACTTTCCTTTAGATTTGCCAAAACCATATAACAGCCCTTTCCCGCCGAGCGTACGCAGATACGCAGCCTCGGCTTTCGAGGGTTATACCGGGAAGATAGCCGCAGGCATCATCCCAGTACCGTTTTTTAGATCCGGCGATCGGCTTTCCAGGGATAACAACTGATGCGGCTAAAAGCCGCTCAGCTGTTGTGCCGGAGGAGCGGGAGGGGACGTCCCCCCTCCCGCCGCTCTCAACGGGCCTCCCGATCCACCGGGAGACCCGATCGACAATCCGCCACCTCCGGCAGCTAGGGACAGACTGGCAGGAAGCCGGAAACGGCTTTGTTCCAGTCTCCTCATTGTAAACACCGAAGTGACGTCATGATGTCACTTCCCGTTTACTCGGCTGCCAAAAAAATTGGGCTAACTTTACTGTTTCGTTTTTTTTAAATTCATGAAAGTGTCCCTTTTCCCAAAAAGTTGCGTTTAAAACACTGCTGCACAAATACCATGTGACATAAAATATTGCAACAATCGCCATTTTATTCTCTAGATTCTCTGCTAAAAAAATATATATATATAATGTTTGGGGGCTCTAAGTAATTTTCTAGCAAAAAATACGGATTTTAACTTGTAAACACAAAATGTCAAAAATAGGCTTAGTCATGAAAGGGATAGGAGGTCAAACCTAAATACTTTCAATTTGTATGCAATCAGGCAGGCCCTTGCACTACATAGTTTAGATACAAGTCAGATTTTGGCAATCCCTTGCAACAAAGGTGAGTTACTCCCAAAAAGAAATTGCATCTAGAGGCATGCAGACCCTGCCACTTTCCAGAATGCAGACCCAGCAATTGCAGCAGATAAATGATAATTATGAAGTCATTAACATTCACTTTGCACATGGACACCGCTACTCCTTCAGAATAACAGAAGGTAGGAATCTACAACAAAGTTTGTTAAAATCCCTGCAGTGTACATAGATCACCCAGAGGGGAATGTTTTTTTTCTCAGCAGAAGTTCAAATGTTAAAGCAGAGCCCCCCCCCCCCCCCCCAACACACCAAAAAACGAAAAGTCAGCAGCTTCAAATACTGTAGCTGCTGACTTTTAATATTGGGATACTTAATTGTCCAGGGATCCCGCAATGTTGGCACCCCAGACGTTTTTTCAATCGGCTCTTGGGTGCTGCTACCACCTTTCCTTGTAAGGATAACCAGCAGGGTCCGAACACAAAACCAGGTATACGCTCCCCCCCCCACGAAAGGTGCCAAATGTGGAAGCGGGGGGGGGGGGACCAAACAACAAGTGGTGCTTCCCCTTTTGGGTGGCGCTCCGCTTTAAGGGCTATGCTTGACAGGGGGGTGAATAATCAGAAAGTGATGTGCTATAACACTTACCTTTCATGAAGAAGATACTTCTCCGGGATTTCTCTAGTCCCGGCCAAGTAAGAAAACTCTAAATATTTGATCATATGATCTTCAAAGGGGAGAATCAGTGCTTAGAATGGCTGCATCTCCCCTTCAGCAACACATACCTAGGTATTGGTCTCTTATGCCTTGTACACACGAGTGGACTGTCCGACAGAAAAAGTCCAATGGAAGCTTTTCATCGTGTAGGCCTCATCTGACTTTTTTTCTTTTTAAATCTGACAGACCTAGAAATAGAACATGTTCTAAATCTTTCCGACAGACCCAATTCCTATCGGGAAACCCGCTCGTCTGTATGCTGGTCCGACAGACCAAAAAAGATGCATGCTCTGAAGCAAGTACGAGACAGAAGCTATTGGCTACGGGCTATTGAACTTCCGTTTTCTAGTCTCGTTGTACGTGTTGTACGTCACCGCGTTCTGGACGGTCGGACTTTGGTGTGACCGTGTGTATGCAAGACCGATTGAATGGAATTCCGTCTGAGAAACTATCAGAGTTTATTACGACGGCTAAACCGGTCGTGTGTACGCGGCATTTGTGGCACAGGAGGGAGCATGGAATAGCATACTCACCAGGAAAAGCATTTCAGGTTTCCATCTCTTTTCATTTACGCAACCCAAAAATGCCATTAACATAGCTGTTTGTTAACATTAAAGTGGATTTTCACTGCATCTGAGCACCACAAACCAAAAACTCTATTTAATTAATTTTAAATATTTAAAGCAAACTCCCCCATCCATCCATAGTTACATAGTTACATAGTTAGTAAGGTTGAATAAAGACACCAGTCCATCTAGTTCAACCTGAGTGAGTGTGGGTGCGTGTCTACAATCATCCCTATTTTTATTTAAGGTACCCATATGGTGCCGCAAATTCACGTAGCACTCTGCACATACATCGTACACCCACATTGGTCCCTACCCTCAAGGAGCCCACAATCCAAGGTCCCCAACTCACATTCATATACCAGGGCCAATTTTGAACAGAAGCCAATTAACCTACCAGCATGTCTTTGGAGTGTGGGAGGAAACCGGAGTACCCGGAGGAAACCCACACAGGCACAGGTAGAACATGCAAACTCCAGGCAGGTAGTGTCATGGTTGGGATTCAAACCACTTTACTGCTAGGTGAGAGTGCTACCCACTACACCACTGTGCTGCCCATCCATGTCCCCATCCTTTATTTTGTTGAGAAGTCACTTTGAAAAACACCCCACTAGCATTTATGGTTGTGGTCATCTTGAGATCTTGAGTAAGGGCAAATGATTCATGCAGCATTTACTTGCTGGAATCCACCTGCCCTTAGCGCAAGCGTGCATGCAGGACAGTGTGCTTAGCTGACAAAAATCAATCCTCTCCTCCTGAAGCCTCCTGAGATGTATGACATAATTTGCTAAGCAAGAAACCAGGAAGTAACTGAAAAAAAGAAAAAAAAAAAAGAAAAAAAGTTTAAAACAATTAAATATGATATAATTTCCTATCTATTTACTAATGTTAGCAGCATGAGGATTAAATATAATCAATGTTGATTGGGTGAGTGAAGTTCCACTTTAAGGATTGGGCTGCTTTACATACAATGAGTTTATTGCATTAGTAAATATTATAGTTTGTAAAAGACACCTGAAAAATCACCGGATCCTATTCAAAACCACAATGAAGTGTGTAGCAAGACGAAGCTTTGCCAGTGCAGAAACAAGATCTGTACAATTGGCAGCTGAAGTGTTAATTAAATTAGGTATGGATCTATTTTATAGTTGAGGCATCCAGGACTGCTTGCCACATTGGGTGAGATTTACTGGTTCACAAGGCGAAATATGACATTTATATTGTTGCATAGCAGATCTATTGCGTAGGTGTTATGTGCTCCGATCAGCAGTGTGAATAGACAAGTGCTCCTTTTTCATTTCTTTTGTTTTTAAAATCATTGACTTCATTGTTCAGATACCACTCCCTCCTGCTGGCTATTACCATTACCGAGGTGTTAAATCCAGCCTTGTGTGTCTTAATATATCTTCACAAAGGCCTCATTTGGTTCCAGTTTGTTCCACTTTGTCAAAACTTTTCCTGTGGTTCAGGCTAATCTGAAGAGCAGCTCCACGGAAAACCAGTCCAAGAACTGCTGATGCTGCCCAGGGATGACCTCCACACAGAAGACAGTTGTCGCAAATTATGTGTCATATTAGAAATTTTATCAATGGGACACTTGATTTCTTTGGTTTTTCACTTTTTTTTGTTTTTTTATTATTTTTTTTTTTTTTTTACTACTATTGGGCCTTTTTTTTTTTCATAGCTCTGTAACTGCATGTTGCTGATATAGAAAAGTGATGCCAATGACAGGTGAAGCTATGCAGGCCGCTGTAGGGTCCTATCCTTCCATAACTAATATTCCCTAGTAGAGATATTGAGTGGTTGTGATTATAAGCCTTTGCTTTCTTGCATCCAAGGCAGGAGCTGACCAGGAATTCTGCTTTCATGATTTGCTGGTTATCTCTATCAATAGTCCAGAGACCGTCTGCAGTGGGTTGATCTAACCATCTTGTGGCTTGATTTATTTATAAAAATCTGCCCACTCGTTTTCGATTATATAAGCATTCTTAAATACAGTGTGTGATCTCTCTGTCAGCATTTAAAAGGTAAGTGAGAGTAGCAACTACCCCCTAATCCATTATCCACTCTGCCTGCATAGTTTTGCCCATTAAGCATTGACTGCATTTCTTTATACTAGTTGGATGCAGATTAACCTCCCTGGCAGTATGATTATTTCAGATTTTTGCGTCTCAAAGCAGTACAATTATTTTGCATAGAAATTTGGCGTTTTATATTGTAGGCCTGTAATTCTTAGCAATAACACCCTTAAATCTGTCCACCAAGAGTCTAGTAGATATCCCGGGTATGATGAAGTTTGAAACACAAAATCATAAATTATAATATAATAAATAATATAATAATAATAATAAAAATTCCCCACAATTCACTATCACTCAATTCTGCAAGTGTTCTAATTTACTATCGCTGTTTTCTAGCCGGTCTAAAACCACTTTTGATGTAAAGGGACACTTTTTGGTTGCTATGGACAATCTCCAATTTCCAGGCAGAAAGAACAGTATATATCGTATAAAACTGCATGCAGGGCATTGGACAAAGCACTGGGGACAAAAGGGATGTGACATGATTTCATACAGTAATCTGTAAGACTACAGTGTACTGTATGTGTTATGAATTTTTACTTTTTTGAATTTGCTGCAAGGCTCCGCCCCCGTGCGGCATGACGCTCGCAGGGAACGGAACCCGGCACACAGGACATCGGGGTGGAGGACAGAGCCCGCAGACACAGCGGGGGGACATCGCAGGATCCTGGGGACAAGGTAAGTACACTGCACCAGGATCCTGAGATGTAATCCTGAGTGTGGCTCGGGGTTACCGCTGATGGTGCTGAAATTTAACCCCGAGCCACACTCGGGAAAACTGCCAGGGAGGTTAAAAAGAAAGTAAAGTTTTAAAGTGGTTGTAAAGTCAAATAGCGATTACTGCCAGCCCTTCTGTTCTACTAAGTTATACTACCCTGTAGGGCTGAAACAGCTAATTGATTAATCGACAATTAATCGATTATGAAATTAATCAATTACTATTTTCATAAAAAATTAAAATGAGCCCTTTATAGTACAAAAATAGCAAATAGTCGCTACTGTAAATATTACTTTCATAGTTCTACAGTAAAAAATGAACCCTTTACAGTAGTGATTATTTGCTTTTTTTGTACTATAAAGGTCTAATTTTAGTTTTTTTAACCCCATTATGTTACTAAACATCTTAGACCTGGTTCACATCTGTGTGTTTTTTGGTGCTTTTTGCAGAAATGCACTACAGTTCATTTACATGGTTTACTATGGGACACGTTCACATCTATACTTTTTTCAGCTGCTGCGTATTTGGAAAGGCTCAGGAACTTTTTTTTTAACGCAAAACTGTGCTTTTTTTGGTTCAATATACTTCAATGGAGAAGCTGCAGAAAAGCATGTAATGTGTTTTTGCAGCAATTTGTGTTTTTTAATCTGCCCAACATAAAATTGGCCCAAAAAAGAAATGCAAAAATGCAAACTGCAGCAAAATCACGTGCGCAAAAATCAAAACGCACAGCAAAAAGCACAGCAGAAACAGATCAAAAGCAAGCTTCATAGGTGTGTACTGAGCCTTATGCTGGCCACATGGATCAATTTTTAGACGGGAATATTCAGACGAAAAATCTTTGTACATTTGCTGAATGAAAGAATATTGTTTGAAATTTTCACTTGTTTTTAACATTCTGTTTTTATAATTAATTTAATTTCTGAACGAAAACCACATACACTGTCTGAAAATTCCTTCATAGTTAGAAATCCTATAAAAACGAAATGTTTGTGCAATTACTCTTTCATATTTTTACCAGACCAATGCATTTGCTCATTTACCTGCCTTGACTGCTGTGTTTTGCGGACCATAATAAAGTAGTTAAACTTTATTTTGTTTCTACCCGACAACAAAAAGAACTTAATAGAAGTCACTACAAGCCAATCACACTTTACCGCGGAGGTCTGCACGGCTCTTGCAGTGACTGGAGGCTAGAGACGATATTACCGGAACTTTGTTCAGTCGCACTTTCACTTTATAGTCCTCTTTCCACCTCCTGAAGTGGAAGATATTTATGAGTAATTCTTCTGAGCAGCAGGCGCAGGGCAGTTAGGCTGCCATCTACTAATTAGCTCTAATCTGTAAGACACCTTCCAGTCTTGTGAGACATTTTACAAGCTCTTAAACTAAAGTATCTTGTGAATCACAGCCAGATGTTTTTGAACGCAAACCTCTCCAAACACTTGAATTTATGAAAGTGATTTGGGCCTTGTTCTGTCGTAGACAGTTTTACAAATACAGACTGATTAGACAGGTCAGGGTAGTAATAACAAGCAAGTTTAACCACTTCAACCCCGGAAGGTTCACCCCCCTTCATGACCAGGCCATTTTTTGCGATACAGCACTATTATTATTGTTATTTTGACTGACAGTTGTGACACTGTACCTAGATAAAATTGATGTCCTTTTTTTCCCCCCATAAATAGAGCTTTCATTTGGTGGTATTTGATCACCTCTGTGGTTTTTATTTTTTGCGCTATAAACAAAAAACGACTGACCATTTAAAAAAAAAAAAAATTTTTACTTTCTATTATAAAACGCACCCAATACTTTTTTTTTAAAAATCTAATTTCTTCATCAATTTAGGTCAAAATGTATTCTGCTACAAATTTTTGGTAAAAAAAAAATCCCAATAAGTGTATATTGATTGATTTATGCAAAAGTTATAGCGTCTACAAACTATGGGATAGCTTTATGGAATTGTTATGGTTTTATTTATTTTTTTCTAGTAATGGCAGCGATCAGCAATTTTTAACGGGACTACAACATTGCGGCGGACAAATCGGTCACCTAAATTACACTTTTGACACTTTTTAGGGACCAGTGACACTAATACAATGATCAGTGGTAAAATAAATACACTGTCACTGTACTAATGACACTGGCAGGGAAGGGGTTAACATCAGGGGCAATCAAAGGGTTTAGTGTGTTCCTAGGGGGTGCATTCTAATGCCCCGTACACACGGTCAGATTTTCCGATGGAAAATGTCCGATCGGAGCGTGTTGTCGGAAATTCTGACCGTGTGTGGGCTCCATCGGACATTTTCCATCGGATTTTCCGACACACAAAGTTGGAGAGCAGGAGATAAAATTTTCCGACAACAAAATCCGTTGTCGGAAATTCCGATCGTGTGTACACAAATCCGACGGACAGAGTGCCACGCATGCTCAGAATAAATAAAGAGATGAAAGCTATTGGCCACTGCCCCGTTTATAGTCCCGATGTACGCGTTTTACGTCACCGCGTTCAGAACGATCGGATTTTCCGACAACTTTGTGTGACCGTGTGTATGCAAGAGGGGGAGGTGCTTTGACTGGGGGAAAACAGAGAGTCATGTGCGTGCTTAGTAGAAACACAGGATCTCTATTTTCCCCTCTGACAGAATGGTGATCTGCCTTGTTTACATAGGCAGACCGCCGTTCCGCCTCTCCTCAGAATGATCGGTGGACCGCCAGACCGGCTGATTGGCTCCCGCTTTGTCCAATCACAGTGGGAGCGGGTCACTGGCAGCGCACACCCCAGACCCTTGTCACAAAATCATGTACACAGTCGTGATTTCACGCAGGAGGGCCGCCCTGCTGCAGTATATCTGCATGGGACAGACTTAAAGTGGTTAATTTGTTATTTTTCTTTATGCTGATTTTTTTTTTTTTTTAGTCTATTTTTTTTCTGTCCCCTGACAGATTTTGTTTTTATTTTGAAACACATTTGTTTCTTCCAAATCAATATTTATCAGGATGATGCAGTGCATTGGTCCTTTGAAATCCAACCAAGAAATTATTTAGGCTATTTATTTTTTTTTTGTAAAGTATTGAATATGGCAGCAATGATCTGGAATTAAGCATTTTGTAGCAACCAGTCAGATTCTAGTTTGTTGAAATAAAATGGCTGAAGGATGAATTTACAAGCCATAGATTGTCTCTCTTTATACCCTCCTTTTTGTCTTAGTTAATAAACCCTAACACTTTTTTTTCTTGTTTACTGGACATAGAGGTTGCACAGAGATGTGATTAGATTGTTAAAGTTGAAGTTTAATCTGCTTATATTTTGCTTTTCCTAATTCCTCCTCTCCCTCCACTTTAACTTGCTAATGAGACTTTTAAATAATACTTTTCTGTTTTCATTACATACATCTGCCTTTGTTCATGCAATGAAAGCATATCATAAATAGTGCAAGTGACAAGCAGGGTGCTGAACATAGCGTCCTAAAAACATCAAACCACTTTGCCTCAGGACTCCTCTCAAACTCCCTGATGCAAACAGAAGGCTGCTTTTTGGGAGTAATTATTATGTCGTGTCTTTTCGACCGGACTGGTTCAACGGGACGAATCCGTCGGACAATCCGATCGTGAGTGGGCTTCATTGGACCTGCAGCTGACTTTTTCGGGTGAAAATCAGATGGACTCGAGTACGGTCGAAAAATTCCCTCGTCTGTATGCTAGTCCGACGAACGAAAACCGACGCTATGGCAGCTATTGGCAACTGGCTATCAACTTTCTTATTTTAGTCTGGTCATACGTCATCACGTACGAATCCGTCGGACTTTGGTGTGATTGTGTGTAGGCAAGTCCGTTCCTTCAAAAGTCCGTCGAAAGTCAGTCGGAAAGACCGTCGGACCTTAGATGCCGAAAAGTCCGCCCGTGTGTATTTGGCATTAGAATCTCAAAATTCCTTGATAAGTGTATATCAGTCTGGAAGAGTTGCATGCAGCCTGCCTAAGGTAGGGACCACATGTTATGCTGAGCCTCCATGTTTGAAAGCACTGAAATGTAATGAATGTAAGGGGCAGGCCAGGGACAGTCAGGCCGGGGACGAAAGGGCTAGATAATGCTGATTATTCTTCAGCCAGGAAATCAGGTGGATTGTAGCTGATTTGTTGTAGATTGGGGAGCATGGAGCTAAGAAAGGAGATCAATCATTCCCATGACTCCATTGGGAATTGGAAAAATTAGGTCTTATCGAAGATAAGTGAAGAATGGAGGGGATTGCTTGAACACTATCCAAATTGTCCATATGTGGGTAAATAGTGTTCCATCAACTATTGCTCCTTCTGTATTATATGATCTAATTCTGTGATCCATTTAGCTATGGTAGAGGCAGATTTGGAGTGCTACTGTCTAGGAATCACTGATACGCCAACAAGTTAAGTCGTAATTGATTCACTGTGAGAAACCGGATCAGTGCTGCGCTTCACTTACAAAGTAACATATATCTTATATCAGGGTATTGTGCAAGCAGCTTTTCCCTGGGGACATGCACGCCACCTGAGCATAGATATATGAGCTTTTACAAAACCTTTAGATGTAACTATCAAGGTCATGGCATGTGGAGAGGGTTTTCATATATTCCCTCCAGTCCCAGCCTTCCTCTGAATTGGCTTAGGATGCAGGAGAACAGAGTTCAAGGACTCCAAGGCATGGGCAGTGCTGTGTTTTGCAGACTTACCTGGGTGTCTTGCAGGAGCTGCCTGTCAGGATCTTTCCTTTTTGTGGAATGACATCGGCTTTGCCAGCTGTGAAGTCTAGAATGTTTCTGCTGATGCTGTGGGTTCTGTGAAGTGTAAACGCCATCAGTTTGCTACCCTGTCTTGCCCTGTATTCCATAGGGAGACCAGGTTTGGGTAGTGTAGTAGCCCAGGCTTGGGTAGTGTAGTAGCCGAGATCAGCACTTTCCTCCCAGGCTCAGAAAGGAGCTCACTCGGTGCACATCCATGTCTGCCTTACACTGGCTACTTAGGATAATATGATTTTTGGTCAGGACAAGCAATGTCAGCAACTGTAGTCTGTCCAAAATACATCACAGCTATGAGCAAGCAACCTCTATACTGGGCAACTACTAAGAGCAGGATAGGTGCCTTTAGAGGGATGGTGACTAATCAAGAGTTGGCTAAGGAAGCAGGAACTAAAGTTCCAAGTTTCTGTTGCACAGGTTCATACAATCATGCATTTACAGACAGGTGCACAACATGCTTGAGTGCCTAATCGGTGCAGGATAAATGCCCTCACACAGGAATGATCTGTCTACTGGGAAGGAAGTTAACGAGAGACATATCTGACAATGGCAAGTTCCTGCCAGCATCAGGATCACAAGTGTAACATGACCCTAAAGTAGGTCTTCAGGTCTTAATTTGAGTGCACTGGAGCCTATGAATCTCCCCGTTTTAGACTATTGATATATAATAGGAGACCCTATTGACAAGTAAGTAGGTGGTGTGCCAGAAAGGAACATTGCCAGCTGCCTAACTGTATCTACCCTGGAACTTTCAGGACAATCATCTACAAATGTGTGGCATAGAGGTAAGTGTATTGCATATTGTAAACTCACCTGATCCAGCTGGTTATTCAAGCTCCTTTTTGCATCATCTGGAACACTGTGATTTCATACATTCATCCCAAAACTTGTGTCCACATTCCAGAATTTACTATGTATGGGTTCAGTGGGGTTGAGAGTTCAATTTCTGATGTAGCTGTTTAGATTGTGGCACGGCTTTCTGAAAGTAATAATAAAAAATATATAAATGCACATAAAATGAAGTAATTTTGAATAATATTTCTTCATCTATTATTAAAGTTCTGGATTGAGAAATCCCAGTCACCACGCCATGTATTGTCCATAAGTATCTGATTTTATTGTAATGATCAGGCCTGGCTTTACATAGATTATTAGGAAGTTTTATTTTGCCTGTACTTTTACTATTTAATTACAAAAATGAATAAAGGGCTAAATAAAAAAAATTGGAGACCTGATGCAAGTCTGTAAGCTCTGTTCCCATAGGAGAGAGTAATAAAGTAAGGCTGGAAAAGATACAGTTTTAGCTGATGAGTCAAGTTCAAGTTGTTTTAAGTGACTTCATAAATAGAATATCCATAGGCTCTCAGTTATTCATAAAAGGCCTCTGCCAGTTTGGGCGCACAGAGCCATTCCTACTTTAAAGTGGTTGTAAACCTCAGATATGAAAGTGGTTGTAAAGGCACAAGTTTTTTTTACCTTCATGCATTCAATGCTGCCGACCCCCAGTCCCCATAATACTTATCCGAGCCCCCTCTCGATCTAGCCATGTCTGTGAGAGTCTTGTCTCCGGGAACTCACACTCCTGATTGGCTTTTGGCAGCAGCGGGAGCCATTGGCTGGCTCCCGCTGCTGCCAAGAGCTGGCGGCTGGCGGCTCATGCACCATAGACTCAGGACACAAATTCACGTACAGGTGTGTGATTTTGCGCTGAAGGGCCCCTCTGCCCCAGTATATATTCGTGGGGTGGTGCGGAAGTAGTTAAACAGTATAGACGTTTCTTTTTTAATGTTTTACATAGCTATACCTGCAAAAGGGGCCAGCATGAAGTGATCTAGCAGGACTTAATTTTCTAACTAAAGTTCCACTATTACACCAATTGTACTGTGCGATGTCCCAAGTATTACCTATTTTCCCATTAGTTTAACACATCAATATTTTATCATTAAATATATAAATATTTTATCATTCTAACCACTTCTATACAAGATCATTCTTTGCACACATGTCCCATTGCTTTTTCATAGAGTTGACCTGACATTACTGGATTTTTTATGGCTTGTATACACTTCCCCTATTTTGTACTTGTATGTACTACAGCTGAACTTACTCTTCGATTCAGTGATTGCCATTAGTGCTGCCAGGTCAGCTGTGTTTTCCCTGCAGCCCCATGTATACTTATCCTAAAGCTGTAATACCATCAATAACTGTCAAAATAGTCTTAACATCCTTCATAAGAGAGTCTTCGACCAGTCTCCTTCAGAAATGTCTGCCATCTGTGTCGGATTATCTTTTTATTTTCCTTTCCATTGTGTCTTCACAAAACCTCTAGAGCTGCTGTCAGTATGTTCACCTGAAATCTCTGGTACTCAAGCTGTCTCAGTGAATAATATTCACCATAAAGCCTTTGAATCCTGGGAGGTTACAAGTTATTTGACTACCTGCTGACTTCTAAATCATTGAAGACCTCCTCGCCCCAACAGCGAGCAGCCAGAACCTCTTGTCAGTCGGCTTCACCAGTATGGCTGTCACAGCTGATTGATCCATAATTTGACCTGCAGTAATTACTTTATGTTAACAGCAGCTTCTCGTTTTAAAGCTATAAATGAACTGTCAGGAAACATCTATTATATAGCAATGAGATAGTCTTAGCGTATGTAGTATTTGGCTTGTCTATAGTTATACCTTCGGTTTTTACGTGTATTATTGTTGTAAATATTGTGCTCAGCATTGTTTAACAACTTGACCTCCAGAAGGTTTTACCCCATTCGTGACCAGAGCTTTTTATTTTGCTATTCAGCACTCTGTTACTTTTACTGGCAATTGTGCAGTCATGCAACACTGTACGCAAATGAAATTTGTATTATTTTTTTCACACAAATAGAGCTTTCTTTTGGTGCCATTTAGTCACCACTGGGTTTTTTCTTTTTTGCTATATAAACAAAAAATACTGAATATTTTGAAAAAAAAAAACACGTTTTCTACGTTTCTGTAATAACATTTTGCAAACAAATAATCTTTCTTTATAAATTCAGCCCAAAATGTAGTCTGCTACATTTCTTTTGTGAAAATAATTCAAATTAGTATATATTATTTAGTCTGTGTGAAAGTTGTAGAGTCTAAAAACTATGATATACTGTGTGTGTGTGTATGTATATGTATGTGTATGTGTATATATATATATATAGATATATATATATATATATATATATACAGTGGGGATGGAAAGTATTCAGACCCCCTTACATTTTTCACTCTTTGTTATATTGCAGCCATTTGCTAAAATCATTTAAGTTCATTTTTTTCCTCATTAATGTACACACAGCACCCCTTATTGACAGAAAAACACAGAATTGTTGACATTTTTGCAGATTTATTAAAAAAGAAAAACTGAAATATCACATGGTCCTAAGTATTCAGATCCTTTGCTCAGTATTTACTAGAAGCACCCTTTTGATCTAATACAGCCATGAGTCTTTTTGGGAAGGATGCAACAAGTTATTCGCACCTGGATTTGGGGATCCTCTGCCATTCCTCCTTGCAAATCCTCTCCAGTTCTGTCAGGTTTGATGGTAAACGTTGGTGGACAGCCATTTTTAGGTCTCTCCAGAGATGCTCAATTGGGTTTAAGTCAGGGCTCTGGCTGGACCATTCAAGAACAGTCATGGAGTTGTTGTGAAGCCACTCCTTCGTTATTTTAGATGTGTGCTTAGGGTCATTGTCCTGTTGGAAGATAAACGTTCGGCCCAGTCTGAGGTCCTGAGCACTCTGGAGAAAGTTTTCGTCCAGGATATCCCTGTACTTGGCCGCATTTATCTTTCCCTCGATTGCAACCAGTCGTCCTGTACCTTCAGCTGAAAAACACCCCCACAGCTTGATGCTGCCACCACCATGCTTTACTGTTGGGACTGTATTGGACAGGTGATGAGCAGTGCCTGGTTTTCTCCACACATACCGCTTAGAATTAAGACCAAAAAGTTCTACCTTGGTCTCATCAGACCAGAGAATCTTATTTCTCACCATCTTGGAGTCCTTCAGGTGTCCTGCACTGAGGAGAGGCTTCCGACGGGCCACTCTGCCATAGAGCCCCGACTGGTGGAGGGCTGCAGTGATGGTTGACTTTCTACAACTTTCTCCCGACTGCATCTCTGGGGCTCAGCCACAGTGATCTTTTGGTTCTTCTTTACCTCTCTCACCAAGGCTCTTCTTCCCCGATAGCTCAGTTTGGTTGGACAGCCAGCTCTAGGAAGGGTTCTGGTCGTTCCAAACGTCTTCCATTTAAGGGTTCTGGAGGCCACGGTGCACTTAGGAACCTTAAGTGCAGCAGAATTTTTTTTGTAACCTTAGCCAGATCTTCAGGCAGTTCCTTTGACCTCATGATTCTCATTTGCTCTGACATGTACTGTGAGCTGTAAGGTCTTATATAGACAGGTGTATGGCTTTCCTAATCAAGTCCAGTCAGTATAATCAAACACAGCTGGACTCAAATGAAGGTGTAGAACCATCTCAAGGATGATCAGAAGAAATGGACAGCACCTGAGTTAAATATATGAGTGTCACAGCAAAGGGTCTAAATACTTAGGACCATGTGATATTTCAGTTTTTCTTTTTTAAGAAATCTGCAAAAATGTCAACAATTCTGTGTTTTTCTGTCAATAAGGGGTGCTGTGTGTACATTAATGAGGAAAAAAATGAACTTAAATGGTTTTAGCAAATGGCTGCAATATAACAAAGAGTGAAAAATTTTCAGGGGGTCTGAATACTTTCCGTCCCCACTGTATATATACACACACACTATATTATCAAAAGTATTGGGATGACTGCCTTTACATACACATGAACGTTAATGGCATTCCAGTCTTTGTCATAGGGTAGGGTTCAATATTGAGTTAGTCCACCCTTTGCAGCTATAACAGCTTCAACTCTTCTGGTAAGGCTGTCAACAAGGTTTAGGATTGTATCTATGGGAATGTTTGACCATTCCTACAGCACATTTCTGAGGTCAGGCACTGATGTTGGACAAGAAGGCCTGGCTCACAGTCTCCGCTCTAATTCATCCTAAAGGTGTTCTATTGGGTTGAGGTCAGGCCAGTCAAGTTACTTCACCCCCAAACTCACTCATCCATGTCTTTATGGACCTTGCTTTGTGCACTGGTCCAAATCATTTTGTGGAGGCAAGATTATGGTGAGGGGTTGTTTTTCAGGGGTTGGGCTTGGCCCCTTGCTTCCAGCGAAGGGAAATCTTAAGGTGTCAGCATACTAAGACATTTTGGACAATTTCATGCTTCCTACTTAGTGGGAACAGTTTGGTGATGGCCCCTTCCTGTTCCAACATGACTGCGTACAAGTGCACAAAACAAGGTCCATAAAGACATGGATCGAGTTTGGGGTGGAGGAACTTGACTGACCTCAACCCGATAGAACACCTTTGGGATGAATTAGAGCAGAGACTGCGAGCCAGACCTTCTCATCTAACATCAGTGCCTGACCTCACAAATGCGCTTCTAGAAGAATGGTCAAACATTCCCATAGACACACTCCTAAACCTTGTGGTCAACCTTGCCAGAAGAGTTAAAGCTGTTATACCTGCAAAGGGTGGGCCAACTCAATATTAAACCCTACGGACTAAGACTGGGATGCTATTAAAGTTCATGTGCTTGTAAAGGCAGGCGTACCAATACTTATGGTAATTTAGTGTATGTTAAATTTGCTTCTGCACCTCTACAATATTTTAATGAAAACTGGATATGAAGAGCCCTCCTTAAACACCCTCTGTTTGTCCAAGAGTGAGCGATATAACTATAAGAAAATGTGAAATAAAGAAAAAAAAATGATTTGTACTCAAACTGTGAGCATTTTCTATATCTGAGTAATAACAGCTTACAGTTAATGACTGACTGATGTTTATTATAAAACAATGGCTTAAATGCAAGTGCCTGGATTGTTTTCATTGCAGAAAGGGTATCTGGAAACATCCAGCTGCCCAGCACTAAATCCCTGAGTCTGGATGCTTCACGAAAATAGAATTTTAAGAGTAGTACAGTTTTAAAGATTGATGGGAAAAATCTGCTACACAATGCAGCCTGCCATTAAAAAGGGTCTTTAAAGGCATAAGGCAGTTTTCATCAAAATATTCCTAAAACAATATTTAAACAGTGTGGTTTACTACTAATATATTTGTTTTTGCTGTAGACCGTCTAATTGTGTGAAATATGTCAGAAGCGATTGAGCTGCTGCATTCTTTACAAGAGCTTTACTTTGAACATTTCTGTTAAATTGTGCCTGGAGCACATCCTCTCCTTGTAATTAGATGGGGCCAAATTCTGCTTCTTATATCAGTGTAGAGAACTGGTGGAGGGAAAGGGATGTAATGGGCCTTTATTGAGGTTCTGGGAGACCCCTGGACATCAATAACAAAATAACTTTCCCTTTAAAGCTTAACCAACATGTATATTTTAAATGTATAATGTATGTATTTTTAGAAACATTTTCTCAATATCCTTGTTTTTTTTCTATTCTAATTTTATTATTATTTTTGAAAACAAATATATTTATTGGGCCTTTGTATATAGCATGTTTAATTCAATATTTAAATGTAAAAAAGCCCTTTTTAAGGGGTTTTCTGCTTTACCTTTAGATCAGTGGTCTTCAGACTGCGGCCCTATGCCAGCCTTTATCCAGCCCTTGGGGCACTATTCCTCCCAATGATATGAGGCACTATGCCTCCCTCTGAAACCAACAGTGGGGCATAATTCCTGACACTAAAACCAATGATAGGGCTTTATTCCTCCCAATAATTATCAATGCTGAGGCACTATTCTTCCCACTGACACAAACAAAAGGGCACTTTTTCTTCCACTAACACCAACAGAGGGGCATAATTCCTGCCACTGACATCAGTGATGGGACATTATTCCTCCCACTAATATCAATAATGGGGTACTATTCCTCCCACTGACACCAACAGTGGTACACAATTTCTTCACTGACACCAACAATGGGGCACAATTTATTCCACTGACATCAACGCAGAACTTTACCCATAACAGCTTGATAAAAAATAATGTTCTTTAGCAAGGAACATACAATCCACATTAATAATTTTGCTACAAAAATGAATGTGTGCTGTATATTGCCTTGAGCATTGCTCCTGTTTCTTCTTGCCAGTGGCTGCCATTTTGCTGAAGCCCAGAGCCCCTTAACAGCGGTAAATCATAAAGTGGATCTAAACCCATCAATTTAACCGTTTCATAAAAACTGTTACATTCCTGGAATGCTGGGATTGCTAACTGTCACATTTGCTTGTGTCCTCAACCAAACTGACAAACCATCAAATGGCTGGTGTCATAACTGATCACATGTGCAGCACCATATGGTGGCAGCTGCAGATCAAACAGATTAATTAAACAGTAGTGCATGGAAAATATTGATAGAAAACAATGGACTTTAAAGGCACGTATAATAAAAGATGTTTACAATTTTTTGTTAAACATTAAAAGGTTTTTTTACAAAATACAAAAAATGATAGACAATAAGTACATAGGACATCTAAAATAGGATGGACTCCCTAAAGGATATGATACCATGTACAGTGCTTTGAAAAATTATTCATACCCCTTGAAATTTTCCACATTTGTTACAACCAGAAACATAAAATGTATTTTATTGGGATTTTATGTGATAAACCAACACAAAGTGGCACATAATTGTGAAGTGGAAGGAAAATGAAAATATTTTTCAAAATTCGTTACAAATAAATATGTGAAAAGTGTGGGGTGCATTTGTATTCAGCCCCCCCGAGTCAATACTTTGTAGAACCACCTTTCACTGCAATTACAGCTGCAAGTCTTTTTGGGGATGTCTCTACCAGCTTTACACATCTAGAGAGGGACATTTTTGCCCATTCTTCTTTGCAAAGCTTCTCAAGCTCTGTCAGGTTGGATAGAGAGCGTTTGTGAACAGCAATTTTCAGGTCTTGCCACAGATTCTCAATTGGATTTAGGTCTGGACTTTGACTGGGCTATTCTAACACGTGAATATGCTTTAATCTAAACCATTTCATTGTAGCTCTGGCTATATGTTTAGGGTCGTTGTCCTACTGGAAGGTGAACCTCCGCTCCAGTCTCAAGTCTTTTACAGACTCTAACAGGTTTTCTTCTAAGATTGCCCTGCATTTGGCTTCATCCATCTTCCCATCAACTCTTACCAGTTTCCCTGTCTCAACTGAAGAAAAGCATCCCCACAACATGATGCTGCCACCACCATGTTTCACGGTGGGGATGGTGTGATCACGGTGATGTGCAGTGTCAGTTTTCCGCCACACATAGCGTTTTGCTTTTAGGCCAAAAAAGTAAAATTTTGGTCTCATCTGATTAGGGCACCGTCTTCCATATGTTTGCTGTGTCCCCCATATGGCTTCACGAGACGACTTATGGCTTTCTTTCAACAATGGCTTTCTTCTTGCCACCCTTACATAAAGGCCAGATTTGTGGAGTACGTGACTATGAGTTGTCCTGTGGGCAGATTATCCCACCTGAGCTGTGGATCTCTGCAGCTCCACCAGAGTTACCATGGGCCTCTTGGCTGCTTCTCTGATTAATGCTCTCCTTGTCCGGCCTGTCAGTTTAGGTGGACGGCCATGTCTTGGTAGGTTTGCAGTTGTGCCATACTCTTTCCATTTTTGGATGATGGATTGAACAGTGCTCTGAGAGATGTTCAGAGCTTGGGATATTTTTCTATAACCTAACCCTGCTTTAAACTTCTCCACAGCTTTATCCCTGACCTGTCTGGTGTGTTCCTTGACCTTCATGATGGTGTTTGTTCATTAGGTTCTCTAACAAACCTCTTAGGGCTTCACAGAACAGCTTTATTTATACTGAGATTAAATTACACACAGGTGGATTCTATTTACTACTTCTGAAGGCAATTGGTTACACTAGATTTTGTTAGGAGTATCAAAGTAAAGGGGGCTGAAGACAAATGCACACCACACTTTTCACATATTTATTTGTAAAAAAAATTGAAAACCATTTATCATTTTCCTTCCACTTCAAAATTATGTGCCACTTTGTGTTGGTCTATCTCACATAAAATCCCAATAAAATACAGTTACGTTTTTGGTTGTACCATGACAAAATGTGGAAAATGTCAAGGGGTATGAACACTTTTTCAAGGCACTGTGCTTATGTATACACTATACGTTCAATGTATTCACGTATGTAGTCCTCCAGATTGGGGGTAACGCTTGTCCTCATATGTATGAAACTGTTCTGCTTAACATGTTTCGCAACCGCAAAGTCGCTTCTTCAAGAGCTTGAAATGTCTATTCAAGAAGACATTTAACAAGAACATATATTGATTAAAATACATATATACCAAACAGTAATAGTTATTTTTTATTACTGTTTGGTATATATGTATTTTAATCAATATATGTTCTTATTTGAATAGACATTTCAAGCTCCTGAAGAAGCGACTTTGCGGTCACGAAACATGTTGAGCAGAACTGTTTCATATATATGAGGACAAGCGGTACCCCTAATTTGGAGGATTACATACGTGGATACAATGAACATATAATCTATACATATATGCATGGTATCATATCCTCTAGGAGGATCACGTGGAGTCCCATCCTATTTTAGGTGTCTTGTGTACTTATTGTCTATCATTTTTTGTATTTTGTGAAAAATCCTTTTAATGTTTAACTAATAAAATCTAAAAATATTTTATTATACATGCCTTTAACCACCTCACGTCCGCCGTCCGTCAAATGACGGCTAGGCGGCGCGGCTCTCGTTCTGGGAGGCCGTCCTATGACATCCACCCAGAACGACTGCTCTCGCGTGCCAGTGGAGGCACGCATCGTGGCGATTGGTGGTGCGATCTGTGTCAGCCTGACTCACCGCTACACCAATCTTGGTAAAGAGCCTCTAATGGAGGCTCTTTACCACGTGATCAGCCTTGTCCAATCACGGCTGATCACGATGTAAACAGGAAGAGCCTGAAAGACGCGAGTAGAGGAGAGCCGATCGGTTGCTCTCCTGACAGGGGGGTCTGTGCTGATTGTTTATCAGCACAGCCCCCATCGGATGCCCACCCAGGACCACCAGGATGCCGCCAGGATCACCTGGGATGGGGACCACCAAGTATGCCACCCTAGACCACCAGGGAAATGCCAGTCAGTGCCCAGGCAGCTGCCAATCAGTGCCCATCCCCAATGCCTGACAGTGCCATTAGTGATGCCTATCGATGCCATCTATCAATGCCCATCAGTGCCAAGTAGCAGTGCCACCTATCAGTGCCACCCATAAGTACCATTGAGTGCCACCAGTGCCACCCATGAGTGCCCATCAGTGCCGCCTATGAATGCCCATCAGTGCTACCTACCAGTGCCTGTCAGTGCCCATAAGTCCCACGTACCAGTGCCCAGCAGTGCCTCCTATCAGTGCCATCCATAAGTACCCATCAGTGCAGCCTTTCAGTTCCTATCAGTGTCGCCCATCAGTGCCCACCAGTGCCACCCATGAGTGCCCATCAGTGCTGATCAGTGACACCCATCAATTCAATACCGCCTATCGGTGCCACCTCATTGGTGCCGCCTTATCAGTGCCCATCAGTAAAGGAGAAAACATACTTATTTACAAAATTTTATAACAGAAACAAAAGAAAAACGTTTTGTTTTTTCAAAATTTTAGGTCTTTTTTTATTTGTTTAGCAAAAAATAAAAAATGCAGAGGTCATCAAATACCACCAAAAGAAAGCTCTATTTGTGGGAACAAAATGATAACATTTCTGAAGCAGCTTCCTTGGCTGTAAAGGATAGTTGGATTAAATTCCACTTTAAAGCTGTCAGTAGATCGGCCTCTACAAATTCGGCAGTGCCTAAACAATAGAGAGCAACTGAGCATGTCCAGAGTAGGATGAGACAGCGTATTGCTGAATTTAACAGTATAGAGCACTTATTTTTTAATAGTTTAACTGTGCTGGAACATTTTCTACCCCCACCAGCCACAATCCGCCCCCCCCCCCCAAGTCTAAGGGACAGGAAACTGGCCCTTTGAAAAGTTTGGCAACCCCCCCTGCTTTGGATAATTTAATAGTGCCAAACTCTTCCTATTTTTTTTAATCTTGTCTTATGTCATTATTTAATTTAATTTAATTTTTTAAAATCTTTGCTTATGTTTTTCTCTGAACTTTGTGCAGTTTGATCCCCCCACAGAAAAGCCTTGGTGGTCAGGAGACCCAGTATGTTATTGACCCTCGCAATGCTTCTTATAGTTGTTCATCCCAGCATACGAAAATTGCCAAATATTTAAGGGAAGCGTTAGTGTATTTGTGCCAATTTTATTTTAATTTTCTAAACTGATATATACAAACATGAAAAATAGTGGCGGACAGCACATCCAATGAAGTAAAGGTTGTTGCAGGCAACCAGAGTTGACCCGGCAATCCTACAATATAAGAAATATTAAGTCACCAAATGTTTTCCAAACAATATCCATTTTCAGGGTTACACCAGTCCCTTATTAGGCCACCACATGAGGATATGATTCATGCTATATTCACAGAGACCAGAAATGACTTACATTGCTGTGGTGACAGTTGACTGTCAAAAAGCAAACTGACCAAAAACAATTCATATATGACTCAGAAAAACAACTGTAGCTAAATATTTAGCTACTTGGGGTGGGGGGCACTTATATATGGAAACAATGTATCCAGCCATGTGAAATTATGTTTTCCAATGAATGTGGATTCTTTCTATACAATAAAAAGTGTGTGCGTATATTGTATATTTACATAGTTAGGCTGGTTGAATAAATCTATACAGTTCAACCAATAAAACAGGGAAAAAATATTATTCAATCCTATACCTACAGTTGATCCAGAGGAAGGGAAAAAAACCCAATAACGCATGATCCAAATTGCTCTAGAAGGGGAAAAAAATCCTTCCTGATTCCCCAAGAGGCAATCGGATGTTCCCTGAATCAACCTACCTATAAATATTAGTATCCAGTTCTATTATGTGCATCTAGGAAATAATCCAGGCCTTTCCTAAAACAATCTACTGAGCTGGCCAAAACCACCTCTTGAGGGAGTCTAGTGCACATTTTCAGAGCTCTTACTGTGAAGAAGTCTTTCCATATTTGGAATTGAAATCTCTCTTCCTCCACACATAAAGAGCGCCTCCTTGTCCTCTGTGATGACCTTAAAGCAGCCCCCACCTTTTTGGCACCGGGGACTAGCTGTGTGGAAGAAAGTTATACCAAGGCGATGCATTTTTTCGCGGGAAATTTGTAAGGGCAATGGCTGGTGTTGGCGCTTCAATCGTCACAGCACCTTGGTTGATATGGCGTCATGATGATTGAAGTGTATTGTTTCTATTATTACATTGTAATATAAAATGAAATAGTTCAGCTCACCATAATGCAGAATCAGATGCAGCTTGTCACTTGCCACCAGGTGCGGATTGTCACTTGCCACGTTGCCTGTCACCAGATACAGCTCGTCACTTGCCACGTCACCTTCCATCAGATGCAACTTGCCACGTCGCCTACCACCATATGCAGCTTGTCACCTGCCACCAGATGCAGCTTGTCACCTGCCACCAGATGCAGCTTGTCACTTGCCACGTCACCTGCCACCAGATGCAGCTTGTCACTTGCCTCGTCACCTGCCTTCAAATGTGGATTGTCATTTGCCACCAGGTGCAGCTTGTCACTTGTCACACCACCTTCCTTCAGATACAGCTTGTCACATTGCCTGCCACCAGTTGCAGCTTGTAACTTGCCACGTCGCCTGCCACCAAATGCAGCTTGCCACATCGCCTGCCACCAAATGTGGATTGTCACTATCCTGCCACCAGCTAAAGCTTCCCATTGTTGCCTGCCACCAAAAAATACCAGATGCAGCTTGTCACTTTTTAAATATAAAGGCAATTTGGTGGCAGGCAACAGTGACAGCACAGAAGGAGGCTTCTTTCCCTAGTGACAGCAAAGAAGGAGGCTTCTCTCCCCAGCTTTCCAGTGAGTAAGGGCGGGCAGTGAGAGATGATATAATCTCTCTGCTGCCCGCGCCTGCACAGTGTGAGGGCAGAACTGCGGTGATGCAGGGCGGTTGGTGAGGGATGATGTCATCTCTCTGCTCCTTCATCAGCCCTGCCGGTGTCTGTGACATGCTTCGCTCAACTGCCTGCTGTCTGTCATGGTGCTCCGCTCGCCCTTTGTCTGTGTCATGCCGCTCCATTCGCCCCCCCCCCCCCCAGAGTGTCTATGTAGTGCCGTCTGCCCGCCACATTCAAGGCCCAACTGGAGAGAGGCCATGGCCCGGTGGTTGGGGAACCCCTGCCTTAAAGTGAATACCTCAACACCAAGTTTACTATATGGACCACTTATGTATTTATACATGTTGATCATATCCCCCCTTAATCCCCTCTTCTTGTATAATATATATATTTTATTTTAAGATAGATAGATACTGGGGTTTGTTTACTCATGTGGTAGATGCAATTTAATGGGTCTTGCCCCAAACTTGTGGAATTAAAAAGTTCAAAACACAATGGTTGCGCTTGCAGGGGCATCAGCTTCACACAGTAAAACAACACAAAAAAATGGGGAGCCACCTGGTTCTCTTGCCAGCAGCCCCACTTGTCTTTTTGGTCTCCCAGACCACAGGCTCTTCAGGCTCACTCAGCCTTAGGAACAGCACCCTGCTGCATGGTCCCACTCCTGTCCTCTAGATAGTGGTCTCCAAGCATTCTAGGGTCATATACTCCAGAGAATTACAGATCCCCCTCCAGTCCCCTGAATTTTCTAGTTGTCTTGGCTCTCAAAGTCTTCTGCCAACTTGCTTAGCTGTCCTAACTCTACGAGTCCTGAGTAAGGGAATTTGTCCCACATGGACATGGAGTGGTTCACCTCTCCTGGATGGAGTGCACACCTATCGCCACACAAAGACTCTTCTTGCAAATGGAAGTCTTGAGCTGTAAAATTTAACTTGGGTTATTGAGGGTTGTATGAAATTATCTTCTATAGTAAAACAGGTAAGACCCAGGAAAACATGTAAAATGGAGCTGAGAGTTGGCAGCATATGAAAAAACTAAATATGCAATATGTACTGATTGTACCTCTCTCAGAAGTTTCTGCAACTATATAATGTCATTTTACAGTACATACATTTTTTTGCATATTCTGCTTTGAATTTGGTGTTCTAGGTTTGTGTGTGCCAACATATGCTAGAAATGTGGTTTGTACTCAAAACATTAATTTCATTCTTCTAGGACCAGTGGGTGTTGGATTAAATGAACTGAAGAGGAAAGTGTTGATCAGTGACACCCAGCACTATGGAGTAACAGTACCGCGTAAGTGTTCATTTCCGTATATTCTTTTTTTTCTTTTTTTTCTTTTTCCTATTGCTCTGTTCAGTTTAGCTTATTTAAATAAATCTTTTTTGTTTTTTTTTAATTATCACATGTGAAATAGATCAGCTCATTAATGTATGCTAATGTTTTTAAAACTATTCCCTATATAGTTTGCAATTGTATATGTTAAGGGGAAGCCATATTTGCTCATTACATAGATTCTGCATCATATGCTAGGTAATGGTTGTGCTTTACTGCTCATTCTTACAATGCAAGTCTGTGAATTAGCTGTTTTATTGGAAATAATGCATTCCATGTGTGGCTGATATCTTATCTCAACAACTGTAAAACAATTAGGATGACTTATTGTAGTAGCTATTCTACCCTGCCTCTGGTGACTAATCTGAAAATCTGTACATTTAATACAATAATAAAAATATGCAATTGCACACATATAAAATTAGTTAAAAATAAACACTGCAAAAATAAATCACAATATGTGGTTCACTGAAAATACACTGTCCTTTAAAACTGAACTCTAATAAAAAATATTTTTTGGTACACGGGAACAGTTAAAGCAGTTGTAAAGTCACTATTGAGAAATCCTGTAATCCCCCCTTTTACAGGAAGATATAATGTGCAGTATCTGTGTTTTTTGAAAATGATTCTGCAAAATATCTTATTTTACAGTGCTGCTGGGTGCTCACGTGACCTGCCGACGCTCTCCTTCCCTGATCTGAGCACTACAGTGGGAGGGGCTGAGATTCCCTGCTGACGCCAGCCAAGAGGAGTGGAGGAGATCAGCGGGAAGTCACATGAGCACCCAGCGGTGCTGTAAATCAGGTATTTTGAGGAATAATTAAAAAAAAAAAACACAGCTAATGCACATTATATCTTCCTGTAAGAGAGGGGATTACATAATTTCTCAGCAGTAATTTTACAGCTATAGCGACGGGAGGGCAGAGCGGGGTGGAGTTGGTTTAAACACAGACTCCTGAGCTGACAGGGAGGGAGGGGGAGAGAGGAGAGACTGTGGGATGTAAACTGACCATGTTATTATGGATCAGCAGCCATGATTACTGTGGTCAGTTTACATAGGGATACACAGGAACAGGCAGGATCAACCAGGTTTTTTAGAACATAGAGAGGGACAAATGACACAGCACAAGCACTATGCTGTGTATCCTGATTTAAAGAATCAGGATAATTTTCTTTTTTTTTTTTTTTTTTTTTTTTTTTTTAAGGGTTATAACCACTTTAAGTAACTGAAGTGTATCCTATGTTTTGCTGGTTACTGTAAAAAATCCTCTCTCCAAGGAATGCCAGGTACTCCCCTCATTGGTTATCTTCCAGGGCTGGAGGGGTTAAGAGTAGATGCTGCAGTTGTGAAGGACTTGTGCTATTCACCCTTCCCTTCCTGTCCCTTGTTTATTCACAAAACTTTTAGAATTCTTTTTACAGAATGTAAGGCTTTCTGTGAATGGACAGGGAAGATCTGTGAATGGATGATAGGACAAAGGGCAAAGGGAGGACAATCTGCATTACTGGAAGGAGGATGTTTACAATAACCAGAACATAATACATGTTTTATTAGTTTTAACATATCTCTTCTGTGCCCCAAAAACATATTTTTTTGCGCAGAGGTGGTGTGGGACTCCTTGACCCTGCCTTATATTGAACAGCGGTCAATATGGCCAGAGTAGTCGATTGGTGTAGACACGCCTCTCATAAACTCTGGGTGTCATTGGAACAGGAATCGGTGCCTGCCTCCCTAGCAGGTCTTCAATGGACAGAAGTCCAACACTCTCAAGTTGCGCCTCCCCACTCCTCGATTGAATTCACCTTGATAGAACTTTCTAGATATTACAAACTGGCAGCGAATTCCAGCTTCCTAACTCCTATCATTGGCCACCCAGACTTTGTTCCGGGTCTTACTGATAGATCCTTTCAACTCCGACATGATCTGAACCTAGTCAGAGCTTCTTCTTTCTTTGGTAGGTGTGGATGGGTCCGTCCATCAGAACCATTTGGTTCTTTTAACTCTTCAGCCCTGGGCCAGTGGAAACTGTTGCAACTAACCTACTTCCTCCAGTCCCTTTCCAATCATTCCAGGTTTCAAAGACAACCTACCTCATTTGAAGACCTTTGTTTGGGAGAGGGGCCAATTCGGAAATCTTTCTTTGTTTCTTATGGTATTTTACTTGCTGTCACGTCTCAGCAAGATCCACCATATTTTCTCAAATGGGAAAGAGATCTAAACTCCACCATTTCGGAAGATCAAAGAACCGAATATTATTTTTTACTCACAAATCTTCCCTATGTAGCAAATATCAGGCGACCTCTTACAAATTCTTAACGCACTGGTAACCGACCCCTTCTGTGTTAGCATTGCTTTTCCCTGGCCACAGCCTATTATGTTGGCGATGTGGCATCCAGACTGGCACACTACTTCACATTCTCTAGGACTGTCCAAAGATTTGCCCCTTCTGGCAACAGGTATTGTAAATTGTGCAGACTGCTCTCTTTTTTCGACAACCCTGCTGCAGTGCTTCTTAATTTGACTCCTGTGTTGAGTAAGAGATACCGTAAATCTTTACTAAAGCACCTCCTGAATGGCGCCAGGGCATGTATTCCCAGTATGTGGAAACAACAAGCCCCACCCCTTGTATCGCAATGGTTTGCCATGGTGAACGATATTCAGCAGATGGAACACAATACGCCTTGGGTATATTGGGACAGGTATCATTTTTCAGCCGAATACGTAACATATTCCTAACTAACTGAGAGTATTCCGTTCTGGGAACTCTATTCCTTATGCTGTCAACCCCACTGAGGTTCCCCTTCTTTCCCTTACTCCTCCCCCCCCCCCTTTTTCTCGCTCTTTTCTTTTCTTCTTCCTCTCCCCTTTTCAGACACCAAAACAACCAAAAATGTCTTTCAGTATGCACCGACAGCATGGTATGACTGTTTTGTGAGCTAAACTGGGTACGCCTTGTTGAAGGGAGTCACCGCTTGCCCTTACATTACAAACGATGCAGGCCTGTAGATGATTTGATCCTCTCTGTATGTACATGCGAGCCAGTTCCTGCAAATATTTTACAACAATTTTTCCCCTAAAGTTGCTTATGACCCTGAGTTGTTAGTCATGATTTATCACCGATTTGCAATAGGGCATAGAGTTTGGATAATGACAATTAATCTCTATTACTTTCATTTCCATCATGTTACCGCTGATAATCTTCTTTAGGACTTTGCTGTCTTGTCCTACTACAGGTTATGTTGCATACCCTTAAAAAAAAATTAGAAGCATAAAGGAAAGTAATATGCAGTACACAGTAGCAACTAGACCGAAGTAAGTTGCTGCTAATCAATTTTTGATTGCTGTGCATTAATACAGTGATGGGATTAAAGGATTTGTAAAGTCTCAAGCTTTTTCACCTTAATACATTCTATGCATTAAGGTGAAAAACCTTCTGTGCTGCAACAGCCCCTCAGAGCCCCCCTTTTTTCTTACTTGAACCCGATCGTTCCAGCAATGAGAACGAGCCCAACAGCTCCAGCCGCTGTCTCGGATCCTCATTTGTCGATCAAATCCAGTGACATGGGGGGCGGGGGCGAGTCCTGTCTGTGTCAATGGAGGCAGCAGCAGGACTTGGGAGCGCGTACACACGGGTGCCCCCATGGTAAGCGTCTCCCTGTGGGGGCACTCGATGAAGAGGAGGAGCCAGGAGCTCTGCCTGGGGACCCCAAAAAATGAGGATCGGGACCACTCTGTGCAAAACCCTTGCACAGAGCAGGTAAGTATGACATGTTTGTAAAAGTTCATTTTTTTTTTTTAAATAACAATCACCTTAAGTTGTGTTGGTGACTAAACATTGTTTAAATGGACAGTGTGCATTGTACATAGCAATCAATTATTTATTAATTCGATTTGTGTTGCCTTTTTTTTATAATTGTATTTAAAAATTCATACAGATTTAGGTTGCTGTTGGAACCACTGACACTTTTTTTCTAGTTCTACACAAGACCGGTGTTTGAATAAACCCAAATACAAGAAATTTCTAAAATGAACTCCGTGTCCATGTCACAAATGACCATAAACATCATTCCACATAAAACGTATGGCATTCAGTATCATGTACCACCCAGCTTAGTGCAAGTAGCTTGAGCCCTCCTAGACATTTACCGCAGTGCTTGTACAGGATACTCCACATTCTTGTGGGCAAAAGTCATTTTTAAGCGATTTTGTGGTCTGCAGTGAACAACAAGTAAAGTGTGTTTTCATATTTCCACTAATTGCTGGGTGGTGTGCTTCGATTGATAGTCACTTCCTCCTCAGCTCTTGGATCCTGTTCTGTGATGTGTATGTCGGTAAGGCTGATGGTGTGCCGGTTATTCTATCTCTGTGTGTCATTTTTATATGCATATCATGAGGTTGATTTACTAAAGCCTGACCACTTTGCAAGTGACTTTTTTCCCAGAGTTTAGTGAATATGGTGAAATTTCAATTTGCAAAGACTACCCAATTACACTCAAAGAAAATCTAAATATATATATATATATATATATATATATATATATATATATATATATCAGCAATTTGTCAATTTGTCAAAATCAGCAATGGCAGGATCGCCAACTGGCTGCCTGTAAAATTGATGCCTCTGTAACTGAGGCAACAAGATGTCACTCCCATATCATCCAGCAATTGAGATTCAGCAGTGTTCAGGCCAGCGGCAGAGGGACATCTCTCTGAATGTGTCTACAGAGGAAGCAATTCCATAGGGACACACAAGCAGCCATTTTAGTGGTCCTACCATTGGCATTTTGATGCTACCAGCAAAATTGCTTGTGTGTCATCAGCCCAAAACTATTTGCTGCTCTTGATCCCAGCAGAACAGCCTACACTAACCCCCTTCCCCTTCTGTGGGCTCACTCAGCTGTAATCTGAAAATACTGGAACCCCTTTAAGTTTTTTATGTTTTTCTGAACAATATTCTCATTTGTCAACCTTTTTTACCTTGGAGGAACCTTTGGCAAAAAGTTGAAAGATCTCGGGGAATCCCATAAAATGTTTTTCATATCTACAGCTCACGAAACATTGGTGTGATTAGCGAGCTGTTGATATAACAACAATTTCTTTGTGAAATGGGATTAAATAATAGAATAAATATTAAAACTTGCCTTCTTAAAATTAAACTTCTGTTTGCTTTTTCTGCACAGATGCTCAATTTTTGGGTTGAACTTGAGATAAGCAGTGTACAGGAGTGAGGTGAGGCAGGAGAGGCCACAGGGGGTCAGGAGAACAGAGCACAGGGGATCAACAGGGCACAGTAAAAGGGGGTCGGGAACGCACAGTATGTGGCTGGGGGGGGGTTCAGGAGGGCACAATACGGGGGGGGGGTTAGGAGAGCACATTACAGGCAGGCAGCAGGACACAATACCTGGGTCAGGAGAGCACAGTATGGGGGGGTGGGGGGGCCTTGACACAATTTTGAGATGAGGAGAGCATAGTACTGCCTTCCTTGATGACTTCTCTGCCTGGCTACCCTACTTTCTCTCTTCTGAAATCCCCACAATTATTCTCGGGGACTTCAACATCCCTGTTAACACTACTATTACTTCTAAACTTCTCAGTGTAACCTCATCGATTGACCTGAAGCAATGGATACAGGCTCCTACCTACTCCAATGGCAACACCCTTGACCTTGTCTTCTCCTATCTGTGCACTCCGTGCAACCTTTCCAACAATCCACTCCCACTCTCTGATCACCACCTTATTAGTTTTGCTCTCTCCCTGTCTTCCACCTCTTCTCCCTCCAACCGCCTAACAGTTACACTTAGAAACCTTCGCCACCTCAACCCTTCTCTTCTCTACTCTGCTACTGATCACCTCTATGACAAAATCCCACCTCTGTCCTGCCCCAACCTAGCTACTTTCATCTACAACAGCTCACTGTCTTCCTCCCTAGACAAGCTTGCCCCCCTCACTACACGCAGAATTAGGCCCCGACTGCAACAACCCTGGCAAACAGATGACACCAGAAGTCTCAGAAAATGTAGCCGCACTCTTGAGCGCCTGTGGCATAAGACTAAGATCCAGGAAGACTTCACACAATATAAATCTGCCCTCCTAAAATAGTATTCCTGCCTTCACACTGCCAAACAGACCTACTTTATCACACTCATTAACACCTTCTCATCCAGTCCACGTCAACTCTTCTCTACCTTCAACACTCTTCTCTGTCCTCCACTGCCTCCACCCATCAACTCACTCACTGCCCAGGAGATCGCCAATCACTTCAAAACTAAGATTGATACAATTCAAGCAATTCATGCATCCCATGCAACACCCCATGTCCTCAGATACAATCATTACTTCTCTCATTCAACCCTGCTACTACTACTGAGGTTGCTGAACTTTTATCTAACACTCATCTAACCACCTGCCCCCTGGATCCTCCTCCCTCACAAATGCTACGCTCGATTCTACTCTCTCTAACTCACATTTTCAACCTCTCCCTCTCTTGTGGCATCTTCCCAAACTCTCTAAAACATGCGCTAGTCACCCCCATACTTAAAAAGCCCTCACTGGACCCCACCAATCTCAACAACTTATGTCTCATCTCCTTACTCTCCTTCTCCTCCAAACTTCTTGAAAGACTGGTCTACAACCGACTAAGCGACCATCTGACCATGAATAAACTTCTTGATCCCCTTCAGTCCGGTTTTCCCCCTCAACACTCCACGGAAATTGCTCTCCTTAAACTCTCAAATGACTTACTAATGGGTAAAACCAGTGGACACTATTCTGTACTACTTCTCCTGGATCTCTCTGCTGCCTTTGACACAGTGGACCACCCCCTCCTCCTCATAAAACTCCACTCCTTTGGTCTCTGTGACTGTACTCGCTGGTTCTCATCCTACCTATCCCACCGCTCCTTCAGTGTCACTTACAACTCTACTTCCTCCTCTCCTCTCCCTTTCTCCGTTGGGGTCCTTTTCTCAATTTACACCACCTCCTTGGGTCAGTTGATTGCCTCCCACGGCTTTAAATATCATCTCTACGCTGATGACACCCAAATCTATCTCTCCACCCCCCAGCTCTCTATACCTGTCTCCTCACGCATTACCAACTTACTAGCAGACATATCAACCTGGATGTCACATCACTTCCTCAAACTCAACCTATCCAAAATCGAGCTTATGATATTTCCTCCCTCAGGTACCACTTCCCCTGATTTCTCTGTCAATATCAACGGCTCTACTATCAACCCATCTCCCCACGCCAAGGTCCTAGGTGTAAACCTGGACTCTGAACTAACCTTTCGACCCCACATTCTATCACTATCCAAAACTTGCCGCCTCAATCTCCGCAACATCTCCAAGATACGCCCCTTCCTAACCAATGTCACCACAAAGCTTCTAATCCACTCCTTGGTCATCTCCTTGGTCATCTCCCGCCTCGACTACTGCAACTCCCTCCTCATTGGTTTACCTCTAAATAGGCTATCCCCACTTCAGTCCATCATGAACGCTGCTGCGTCTGCTACACCCCTCTGCCAATCCCTCCATTGGCTGCCACTCAGTCACTAGATTAAATTCAATATACTAACTATAACTTACAAAGCCATCCACTACCTGGCCCCCAGCTACATCTCTAACCTAGTCACAGAATACCAACCTAATCGTTCTCTTCGCTCCTCCCAAGACCTCCTGCTCTCAAACTCCCTTGTCACCTCATCCCATGCTCGCCTTCAGGACTTCTCCAGAGCCTGTCCCATCCTCTGGAATGCTCTACCCCAATCCGTCTGATTTTCTCCTACTTTATCCACTTTTAGACGATCCCTGAAAACTCATCTCTTCAGAGAAGCCTATCTGGCCACCACCTAACAACTGTACATTTATCTTCTCAGCACATCACCCACAGTTATTACCTCTTGTATCTCTTGACCTTCCCTCTTAGATTGTAAGCTCTAAGGAGCAGGGCCCTCTGATTCCTACTGTATTAAAGTGTATTGTATTTGTACTGTCTACCCTCAAGTTGTAAAGCGCTACGTAAACTGTTGGCGCTATATAAATCCTGTATTATAATAATAATAATAATACTGGAGCCTGTCGTATGTAGGTTTCCTCATGCAAAGCAGTGCAGGGAAGTGCCGTCCTGATCCTTGCCCGCCCTCTCGTCCATCCTATATGTATATATAAATAACACACACATGGAAGGGTGTCATCAGTGAAATAAATATGAATATGAAATATCATTGCTTTTACCTTTCAGGCCTTCAGGTGGAAGCAAAACCTTCAATTGTTTAGACTGTGTTTGCAATGAATATGTAGGCGCATTTTGGTACTCTTTCCCGAAGTTGGTTTAGAGATAACCAATATTATGACTACAAATGCACAGAACAAACTAAAATAGAACATGGAGCATTAAGTTATTTTATTAAAATATAAATGTAGCTGTTTGTACTTGCTCTCACATTAGAGATCAATGGCCTTCAAAGTGACTCATAGCAAGTATGTCAAATATGACACAGATGCAATGCAAACACTGTCTATATACATATTGGGCGGCACAGTGGCGTAGTGGGTAGCATTCTCGCCTAGCAGTAAGAAGGGTCACTGGTTCGAATCCCAACCAGAGTTGACCAAGACACTACCTGCCTGGAGTTTGCATGTTCTCCCTGTGCCTGCATGGGTTTCCTCCGGGTACTCCGGTTTCCTCCCACACTCCAAAGACATGCTGGTAGGTTAATTGGATCCTGTCTAAATTGTCCCTAGTATGTATGAATGTGAGTTAGGGACCTTAGATTGTAAGCTCCTTGAGGGTAGGGACTGATGTGAATGTACAATGTATATGTAAAGCGCTGCGTAAATTGACGGTGCTATATAAGTACCTGAAATAAAATAAATAACGGATCTTAATAGGAGTTGTTTTTTCAGGACGCTGAATGTAATGTCTAATATTCAGATAGCTACCAGAATGCACACCTGCGACGTTCTCTGGGACCAACTGTAAAAAAGAAAATACAATGCACGTAAAAAAGATAAATCAGGCAAAGAATATTTGAGTAGTAGCACAGAATGAATACTTACTGAAGCAAAACAACAATTATTTTTCAATGATATTCAAGGTTTACATTCGCATGTGTGTCTGTATTCCCCATTGGCCACATCCTATTACAGGCAGGAGATGGACCACAGCTTAAGGTGTAGCGGTCAAGCAGACAGCTCCGTCCATCCAGTTTCCGTTTTCTTTGGAATTCTCATTACACACCTTCCCATTTTGTGAAATTGACAACGTCATCTTTATAATCCCCCTGGGTGTTAAATTGAATCAATATTTTCTGCAGTGTTACAAAACGTGAAAAGGAAATAAAGCAATCATTTAACACGCTGTAAAAAAGCTTTGCTTAACAATGCCATTAATGGACCGGGGGTTCCATAAACCGGTGGATCCTTTGCACACCGACGCAGCTGCTATATTAAAAAGTTTGATAACTTGTTTCCGGATTGAGCTATTTATTTAATATCCTTCTGGAATATTGTTGTTCTCTCGGCGATCAGTTTTATAGCTAACCAAGTTGCTTCAAAGCTTTCCAAAGGTGTCTATTGACACATTTATAAATGAAAGTCTTACAGTGGCTTGCTTTGCTTGGTTAATTAAAGTGCAAGTTGACATTTGCTGCTCACAATTTGAAAAAAACAATGCACCAAATGTGCTGATACATGTAAAGTGAACCCTAATATACACAAGGCTGTACTAAAACAATGCATTCTTTAATTCTCCCTATTAAAATAAATTCTCTTTGTTGCACAGTGGGGTCTTTAGCAGGGATGTTTGGGTCCGGATCCCTAAGCTGCAATGAAGGTGACTAAATCTATCCTACACCTGTAGATTTTTGTTAGAAAATTGTCTTTTTTAGAATTTTCATTTAATTAACTAAGAATTCAAGACAATGATTTAATAATCTGTTTTGGCCAGAGCGAGTAAAAAAAATGAAGCACAATGATGGAAAATTTTTGTAGAGTGTAATGGGAACAAATGAATTTCTAATTATTGAATTCTTTCCTAGATGAAAAAAATCTTTATCTTCAATTTGAGTTTATTAAAGGAGAAGTATGGCCAAAGCTTTTTGGCTATACTTCTCTTGGGGGGTCATAGGAGTGCAGTTAGTTCTGCACTCCTGTGACCCATTTTCAGCCAACAATGGGCTAAAGCCTGCTGTTTGCTGATGTCACAGTCCCAGACCAGGCACTGAAAAGATCCCATCCATATGGTTGTGATCTGTCCACCTTGACCAGCAGCTGACAATGCCGCGTACACATGATCGGACTTTACGGCATACTTGGCCCGACGTACCGGATTTCGTCGGACAATTCGATCGTGTGTGGGCTCCAGCGGACTTTGTTTTATCAAAAGTTTGACGGACTTAGATTTGAAACATGTTTCAAATCTATCCGACGGACTCGAGTCCGGTCGAAAAGTCCGCTCATCTGTATGCTAGTCCGACGGACAAAAACCAAGGCTAGGGCAGCTATTGGCTACTGGCTATGAACTCCCTTGTTTTAGTCCGGTCGTACGACATCACATACAAATCCGTCGGACTTTGGTTGATTGTGTGTAGGCAAGTCCGTTCATTTGGAAAGTCCATCGTAAAGTCCGTCGAAAAGTGCGCCGGGCAAAGTCTGCCGTAAAGTCCGCTCGTGTGTACGCGGCATCAGTCTCAGAGCCTGAGCCAGCTGCACCCACTCCCTCTGCAGCCCAGCACTCTAGTGAGCACTGAAAGGGCACAGCAGAGTGTCGTTGCTGCAGCTATCTAGGTGAGTATGTTTTTTTTTTTTCTTTTTTGCGATTCCCAAACTTCTTTTTTTTCAAGTTTTTTTTTTTTTCAGGTTTTATACAGAGATAGACATTGAGTATAATGCAGGCAGATATAAACCATGTTTACAGATTATATTCAGGTGGTATATTCATGAAAATTCAAGGTGCAAACAAATAATCAGACCAAGAATTTGAAGGTATGGTAGTAGAGAAAAAATGGTTTTACCCCTTGGCGATTAGGTATAAGTGAGGAGCCATCAATAGGAATAGTTCAAGATGTGGCTACTATGATGGGCTAAATATAGAGGGGTAAATGAAGATACTGTAGGCAGAAATGTGTAAGAATATAGAGAGGGAGACAAACTGGAACATGGAAGGGAAGGGGGTGTTAAAGAAAAATACATATAAACAGATGAATCAGAAGATGTGGCTACTACAATGGACTTTAATATACACTGTAGAGGGATAAGTGAAGAGTGAATATAGGAAATGGATGTGTAATAATAGAGAGAGTGAAGATCGGAGGTTGGTTTCCCCCCCTCCACTTGCACTATGTATACATGCATGTTCATATTATTATCTCTATTTTTGCCTGTTTATTACATCTGTACATGTGTACTGCTGTTATACAGATAAAAAAAAAATGTTATTTAAAAAAAAAAAATAATAATAGAGAGTAAAACAAACAAACTGGGTAACTGGGATATGGAAGAAAGGGATCTAAGGGCCCTTTCACATGGGGGCGATCTGATCAAGTCCACCTGTCAGTTTTTCAGATGGCCCTAATAATGCCTATGGACCTGCATTTGATCAGGCCCATCCGTCCTTTTCTATATGGGCGAACTGGATTGGGGGGCAGTCAGGTGTAAACTGCCAGTGGAGTCTGTTTTCTCCCAGCAACCCACAGAGCATAATGAACTCTGTCCGTGTCCGCTCTGCATAAACTGAATGGACAGGGACCTGTCATCTGCGGCGCTCTACTCTGATCACAGATATTCAGCTCACAGATCAAATGCTGATTGGAATAGAAGACGCTCATGTGAAAGGGCCCTTAGAGTGTTGAAGAAGAAGTAAAAGGCTAAGAGACGGGGGAACAAAACAAGGGAAGAGAAAACCTTAACTAGTCTTAGGCCTCTTTCACACTGATGATCCGTTCAGGTCCGCCTAAAAAGTCAGTTTTTTAGGCGGACCTGAACAGACCCTCCATAGATCTCTATGTAGCGTCGGATGTCAGTGGTGACATGTCCACTGACATCCGACCCGCTCCAATCCGAAAAAGTGTAACGGAGGAAAAACCTACTTTTCCATCCGTGATCGGATCGTGTGACGACGGACTCTACGGTCCGTCATCATCCGATCCCCCATAGGGGAGAGCGGCACTCTGACAGGTGCAGCGACAGACCTGTCATCTTCCTGCTCAGCGGGGATCGCTGAGCAGGATGTTCACGGGGCGGATCATCATGGATCCGTCCCGTGTGAAAGAGCCTTTATGTGCATGCACTTGTCAAAGTTAATCCAGAAGTAGAATGTTGATTCTACAAAAATTGAGAAATTGACTTGGCACTTGAACTAGTCTATGGAGGCATCATTGAATGGTCAGACAAGTGATTTTTATACTTTCTCATCTGATGTCCAAGCAAAATTCTACAGGTGTAAGGCCAGCTTAAAGCCTTGTACACACCAGTAGTTTTTTTTCGTTCAACCCAGCGGGTTGAACGAAAAAAAACTGACAGCTCAGGTCGGAGCTGCTGTGCTAACAACCTGATGTTAGTACAGTGATCTCCCTTGCTGTGCTATTGTGTTCTGACAGGGGGATGGCACCCCCCCGCCAGAACACATCACTCAGCGCTTTTTGCTATTGTTTTTTGACAGGGGGATGGTGCCCCTCCGCCAGAACACTCTGCTCATCGCTCTTGGCCATTGGCTGAGAGTGCTGACCGGGAGTTGGTCGGCAGACCTTTTTTGGTCACGAGCTTTCGACATAATCTGGTTGAACGTCCGGCTTCTGTAAGACCGCCTGCCATACACATGGGCCAAATGTCAGCCGGTTTCTATTGACCCAGCGGACATTCGGCCCCTGTGTACTAGACTTAAGATTCACTTGACCGTGCTCCTCAGTAGTGCATCACAAAATGCTTCATATACTGGATTTATTCAAGAAAGAGCTCTCATTCTTAAAGTGGAATCCTAGTTTTCAATGTATAATGCAACAGAAGTGAGGGCCTGAATTTGAATTAATATCAGTCTCTAGCGTATCTCTATACAGCAGCACTCAGACTGGGAGAAAGGAGGGGTGATCTAAGACTCAGTCTGGTATGCTGCATGCAAATGTGCTGAGAGTGATAAAAGGAGAAAGCAGAATGGGTGGAGGAATCAGTCCGCTGCTGCTCCTTCAATTACCAGTCAGAAGTGAGCAGAGAGGACACCAGTGAATTTCCTGTAGAACTAAAGCCAAAATATTATTTTTTTTTTTAATCTTTTGGACACAGTAAGGTTTTTTGTTTGGTCATCTGTGTCCCATTGGGAAGATTTCACTTAATTTCCTGCCCCATAGCCACATCTAAAACAGAAGGGAAATCCTTCCAAAGTCTAGAAAATCCCTGGTTGTTACCAGGGTCACCAGAACTAGTATCTGTATTGGAAATATTGCCTTCTATTCCTGTTTTGTTGACAATACAGACTTTGTCATTTTCATTGACTTTCACTTTTAGTGATAACGGTCATCAGGTTGAATAGAGAGAGTAAATCTCCATAATGGCGCACAGGGAACAATAAAAACCTGATAGGTGTTCTAATCCTTCACCACTCTATCCAAACTAAAAAACAAAACAAAACTGTCTTTAGGTATACTTTACCTGGAAGTTACCTGTGCTTCATGAGAGAGTTGTGTACAGTTTTGGACTAGGACAGAAATTCAAACCCTTTGGTAGGTAGAACAAGTTCCTATGATAAGTATATATTATTTGCCTGCCTGGAGTTCAACTTAGAGCCTACTGTTCTCTTTCTGCCTTATAGGTTTTACTAAACTTTTTAATTATACATTATTCTAAAGTGATAATTGCACTGTACCAGCTCACCTTGTACTTTGTTTTTACATCATTTTAAAGAATACAGTAAAACCTTGAGGGTAACTTGGTTTTGCAAGACAAGCAAAATTTTTAAATACATTTTGACTTGATATACAAGCGATGTCTTGATATACGTACCGGTATATACATATAAGTAGCATCATGTCACAACTGAGTATAAAAGAGAAGAGAGGTGCCTCTAAGTCAGTGGTTCTCAACCTTTCTGGTGCCGTGACCCCTTAATAAAATTTCCCAAGTTGTGGGAACAACAGTAAAATTATTTTCGTAGCGTGGGTTGTCAGTCCCTTCCACTTGTACAATATTAAAACCCCTTATGGTACATTTTAGGATGAACCACTCTTTCTCTTTGTTCTCTTTTCTTTCCCTTTTATCTCTTTCTCCTAATTTCTTGTTTTTTCCCCCCCCATCCCTCTCTCTAGCCATATTTCTTCTTTCTCTTTTTTTTTCTCTCTGTTTTTCTTCTTTACTCACCGTGTCTCCAGCTTCACTGCTTCTCTGACTTTGTGGTGTCTCGCAGCAGTGACACCTATGCCGAAATCAGGCGATGGGGTCTCCTCCAGCCCCTCCCACTTCACATTCCTCACCAGTCAGCTGACCTCTAGTCTCTGCCCTCCAACCATGCCGTCAACTGAATGGGCGGCTACGGGCTCCAGGAACAGCCCAGCTGGGACGACCGCAAAAAGGCTGGAGAGTGGTATGGGCTTCAGGAACAGCCCAGGATTCGGTGAACCCTGGCAAATCGTCATTCGACCCCCAGGTTGAGAACCACTGCTCTAAGTGTAGCAATATGGTTACATTTAATGAAGGTACAACATTTGGAAACATACTGCTACACTTAGAGGCGCCTCTCTTCTCTTTTATAAGCTGTAGCTCCTGCTGGATTTTGCTTTTAATCCCCTTATGGAGGCTTCCATTTGTGGATGGACATTTTATGGTTACACAGCCTGGTCAAATAGCTATAATCTTTTTATATGGACTATAAACTGTAGAACCTATGAATAAATGGTTTTGGAAGGAATTATTTGAGTTTCCATGATTTCTTATGGGGAAATTCGCTTTGATATACAAGTGCTTTGGGTTACAAGCATGTTTCTGGAAAGAATTATGCTCGCAATCCAAGGTTTTACTGTATCCTGCTTTTCATTTATACCAGAATTTATACTATTACTTCTCAATGTTTGCACTAGATTTATGACCGGATCAAAGGAACGTGTTCCCGATTACTGAAATGTACTCGTCTCTAGACTGACTGCCTGTCCATATTTCTTGATTAGTATCTGCTGAAACAAGCATGTGAAATCCATACATTTTCAGGGAGGAGAATGAGTGCTTTATGCGATACATCTTATTTACACCACCCAGCAATGGGCCTTACAGATTAGTGCTGTGTGAGATAAATGACACTAATTTATATTGGTATGTTACTCTGCTATGAAATCAACACTGTGTGCTTCCTGAGACCTCAGCATCGCTCGCCTCTTTCAGCGAGGTTCCTGAGTGTGACTTTGTAGTGAGCGTATCATTCATTCTCCACAAACTAAACACCACTCGGGACCTGACGGAATGACAGCAGCGTGAAACATTTCTGCTCGGGCTAATCATTTTCAGAACAGGGGTCTGCTTCTTGGTGAAACAAGTTGTTATTTTCAGTAGCTCTACATAAGAGCGTGTTTGACTGAAAGGAAACCTGTCCTCCGATTAAAGCACTCAAATTAGCTTCTGTTAAAAAAAAAAAAAAAAATTGGGCTTAGCAATCACAGAAAGTGGCCTGCCATATGTTTAACTGAGGCCCCAGGAGTCCTGAGCGCTGGCAGAATGTTGGTGCTTTGGCAGTGCAAGCTTCTCTTTTTGTATAGGTAGGCTAAAGGGATCCTGGGATGCAAATCTCCAACTTCAGAACCACCCATTTCAAACTGGGCACTCTCAGTTCTTACAGAAGCCCCTAAAACTTGCTGCTTAATGGATCCATAATCATCGCTTTGCCATCCTTCTCTTCTCGTGTTCCACAATGTTGAGAAAGTCCTTATCTTTAGATCAAGCATTCGCACTTTCTACTTATCGATTAAATGTAAGTCAGGTGATACAGGATGAAACAAATCCTCCCACAAGTTGTCCCTGTTTATCTGCAGCCATTTCTTTTCCAGAGCCATTCAAAGTGTACAGTTTACACAGCATTTCTCAGCGGCAGGAATCTGATTTTATTTTTTTATTTTATTCAGTTACTTGTATAGCACCATCATTTTACGTAGTGCTTTACATATATATTGTACATCAGTCCCTACCCTCAAGGAGCTTATAACCTAAGGTCCCTAATTAACATTCATACATACACGGGCCAATTTAGACAGGATCCACAGCATGTCTTTGGAGTGTGGTAGGAAATGGGCGTACCCAGAGGAAACCCACACAGGCACAGGGATAACATGCAAACTACAGGCAGATAGTTTTGTGGTTAGGATTTGAACCATCGACCCTTTTGCTGCTAGGTGAAAGTGCTATCCACTACACCACTGTGCTGCCCACTATTTCACACACAGCTTAGAGCAGAGAGTTGAGTGTAACTGAGACCTGGTTTGAGGTAATGGACACCCCCCCCCCCCCCCCCCCACACACACACACACACACACACACACACACACACACACACACACACACACACACACACACACAGTCTTTTAGAGAAACATGGACAGCTGACAGTCAATCACCTGCTGTGTGCTAGAGGTGGGTTTCGTTTTTTTCCTGGTATTGCCTGGTGTCAGCATAAATTGTCTGAAGTGACAAATAGCAAAGGAATTTGAGAAGAGATAGAAATCACACTAGGTGCTTTGGGCTAACCACTTTAATAGCAGTGAATTTCTTTAGAGCTTGAAACATACAAAAAAATGGTCCAATCCCGCAAGATCTTGGAAAATTAAAATTAAGTTATATAGCATTCCTCACAGGTTGTCTAGATGCATTTTGCACACTTGGTGTGTCCATCCATGATCACTGCTGGTAATCTATGTCTGTGCGAACAGTCATAAATAGATGCAACCACCTGTCATTGCACTTTATGGGCTAGCTGTAGGAATCAGTAGATTCTTTCCACTGGGATATACAGCATTTCTAAACACCCGTACAAGTGCAGCCTTGCTCATTGGTCTTTTTAGCATGAACAAATATGCAAAACACGTCAAGGCAACCTGTGATGTTTTCTTTATGGCTTAATACTGATTGTTTAAAGCGGAGTTCCACACAAAAATGGAACTTCCGCTTTTTGGAACCCTCCCCCCCTCCGGTGTCACATTTGGCACCTTTCAGGGGGGAGGGGGGTGCAGATACCTGTCAAAGACAGGTATTTGCACCTACTTCCGGCATAGACTCCCATGGGAGTCTATGCTTCTTCCTGTTCCGACCGCGCTGTCTGCTGGGAACACACAGCTCCCAGCAGAGAGCGGGGACCACTAGGGACGCGCAGCGCGACTCGCGCATGCGCAGTAGGGAACCGGGAAGTGAAGCCGCAACGCTTCACTTCCTGATTACCTCACCTAGGATGGCGGCGGCAGCTGCCGAGAACTGAGCGGGTTCTCGGCATCCCCTGCCGACATCGCTGGACCCTGGGACAGGTAAGTGGCAATGTATTAAAAGTCAGCAGCTGCAGTATTTGTAGCTGCTGGCTTTTAATATTTTTTTTTTTTGGCGGTGTGGGTGAACCCCCGCTTTAATAAAAAACTTGCTGGTTTCTGGTATCCCGCTGGATGGGACCGACTTTGTTTGCATGTTTCAGATATACAGCAGTTGGGCAAAGCTGGCCCCACCAAGTGATGGTGAGGAGATGTATGGGGTTCTCCATACTTTTAGAGCTATTTAATTTCATCCTAACAGCTGGCCTATGCTGTCCATTGTAGTACTTTCTGCTTATACGGCTGTTTGAACACAATGTCTCTGTTCTCCCAATAATTTTCCCCCAGGTCAGATATTTTTCAAATTGACTTTTGTTGAGCCAGTTGCTTAGGCCACCCAAGGTTTGAATATATATATATATATATATATATATATATATATATATATATATATATATATATATACACACACACGCACACGCAGTGCCTTGAAAAAGTATTCATACCCCTAAAATCTAGAGGAAGCAATTTCCTTCAGAAGTAAATAGAGTCCACCTGTGTGTAATTTATTCTGAGTATGAATACAGCTGTTCTGTGAAGCCCTCAGAGGTTTGTGAGAGAACCTTAATGAACAAACGGCATCATGAAGGCAAAGGAACACACCAGACAGGTCAGGGATAAAGTTGTGGATATGTTTAAAGCAGGGTTAGGTTATAAAAAAAATTCCAAACTTTGAACATCCCACGGATCATTGTTCAATCCATCATCCAAAAATGGAAAGAGTATGGCACAACTGCAAACCTACCAAGACATGGCCTCTGGAGGAGCTGCAGTGATCCACAGGCGGGAGCAGTTTGGGAGAAGCTATGTGGGGGACACAGCAAACATGTGGAAGAAGGTGCTCTGGTCAGATGAGACCAAAATTTAACTTTTATGTTATGCCGCGTACACACTAGCGGACTTTTTGACTGGTCCGACGGTCTATCCGACTGACTTTCCAAATGAACAGACTCGCGCACACACGACCGGACTTTCCGGCAGAATAGGTCCAACGGAGTTATGGCGGACTTGCCCACACACATTCATTTTGAACGTGATGAAGAACGACGGGACTAGAAAAGGAAGTCAATCTCGCCGCTTTTATAGGCGAGATTAACACCTTGCGAGCCCCGTCGCAGAATACTAGGCCCTCAGGTCCGGTATGGATTTTAAGGGGAACCCCCTACGCCGAAAAAAATGGCATGGGGGTTCACCCAAAATCCATACCAGACCCTTATCCGAGCATGCAGCCCAGCTGGTTAGGAAAGGGGGTGGGGACGAGCGAGCGCCCCCCCCCTCCTGAACCGTACCAGGCCGCATGCCCTCAACATGGGGGATGGCGTGTTTCTGGGAAGGGGGGCGCCCTGCGCCCCCCCCACCCCAAAACACCTTGTCCCCATGTTGATGAGGACAAGGACCTCATCCCGACGCCCCTGGCCGTTGGTTGTCGGGGTCTGCGGGTGGGGGGCTTATCGGAATCCGGGAGCCCCCTTTAATAAGGGGGCCCCCCAGATCCCAGCACCCCACCCTATGTGAATGAGTATGGGGTACATCGTACCTCTACCCATTCACCTGGGGGGAAAAAAGTGTCAATAAAAAAACACTCGACAGGTTTTTAAAGTAATTTATTAGGCAGCTTCGGGGGTATTCTTCTGACTTCGGGGGTCTCTTCCGACTTCTCCGCTCTCTCCGGTTCTTCTCCCGCTCTCCGGTTCTTCTCCCGCTCTCCGGTTCTTCTCCCGCTCTCCGGCCTCTTCTCCCGGTGTCCGGTTCTTCTCCCGCTCTCTGGTTCTTCTGCTGGGCTCCTCCGCTATCTTCTGCTCTTTTGCTAGCGGTGGCCCGGTCTTCTCCATCGTCTCGTTTTCACTTCTCTTCTCTTCTTTCGATGTTGACATGACGCTCTCTCCCGCTGTAATGCTGTGTGAGCGGTGCGCAATGACTTATATAGGCATGGGGCGTGGTCACCGGGTGATGTCATCTGGTGACCTCGCCCCTTATGACGTTACAGTCCCAGGCCATGATGGGACTGTGCCGTCATAAGGGGCGGGGGTCCCCAGATGATATCACCCGGTGACCACACCCCATGCCTATATAAGTCATTGCGCACCGCTCACTCAGCATTACAGCGGGAGAGGGCGTCGTGTCAGCATCGGAAGAAGAGAAGAAGGAATGAGACGCTGGAGAAGACCGGGCCACCACTAGCAAAAGAGCGGCAAAAGAGCAGAAGATAGCGTAGGAGCCCGGCAGAAGAACCAGAGAGCGGGAGAAGAACAGGAGAGAGCGGAGAAGTCAGAAGAGACCCCCGAAGTCGGAAGAAGACCCCCGGAGCTGCCTAATAAATTACTTTAAAAACCTGTCTAGTGTGTTTTTTTATTGACAATTTTTTCCCCCAGGTGAATGGGTAGGGGTACGATGTACCCCATACTCATTCACATAGGGTGGGGGGACGGGATCTGGGGGCCCCCTTGTTAAAGGAGGCTCCCAGATTGAGATAAGCCCCCTGCCCGCAGACCCCGACAACCAACGGCCAGGGTTGTTGGGAAGAGGCCCTTGTACTCCTCAACATGGGGACAAGGTGCTTTGGGGTGGGGGGGGCCGCAGGGTGCTCCCCTTTCCCAAAGCACCCACCCCCCCAATGTTGAGGACATGCGGCCTGGTACGGTTCAGGGGGGGGGGGGCGCTCACTCGTCCCCACCCCCTTTCCTAACCGGCTGGGCTGCGTGCTCGCATAAGGGTCTGGTATGGATTTTGGGGGGACCCCCACGCCGTTTTTTTCGGTGTAGGGGGTTCCCCTTAAAATCCATACCAGACCTAAGGGATATTGTCTCCTCACTCTCATGCTCGCTGCAATAGGAAAATGTGTTTTTGATATTGCAGCGAGCGAGAGATGTATAGTACCCTGTCCTCGAGAACCAACATTCTCGCAGGCAGGTGCTGTAGCTGCCTCGTCGTATTTGGTCCGTCGGACCAGCATACAGACGAACGGGCCATCGGATGGACTAAAGTCCATTGGATTTTTGACCGAAAAGGTCCGTCAGAAGTCCGAAGAAGCCCACACACGGTCAAATTGTCCGCCGGACCAGTCCGGTCGAAAAGTCCGCTCATGTGTACGCAGCATTAAAGTCTGCAAAGGACTTGAGACTGGGCGGAGGTTCACCTTCCAGTAGGACAAAGACCCTAAATATACAGCCAGAGCTACAATGGAATGGTTTAGATCAAAGCATATTCATGTGTTAGAATGGCCCAGTCCAAGTCCACACCTAAACCCTATTGAGAATCTGTGGCAAGACCTGAAAATTGCTGTTCACAGACATTCTCCATTCAATCTGAAAGAGCTTGAGATATTTTGTAAAGAAAAATGGGCACAAATGTCACTCTTTAGATGTGCAATGCTTCTAGAGACATACCCTTGCAGCTGTAATTGCAGTTAAAGGTGGTTCTACAAAGTATTGAATTAGGGGGGCTGAACACAAATGATACACTTTTCAGATATTTATTTGTAAAAAAAAAAATGAAAACCATTTATCATTTTTCCTTCCACTTCACAATTATGTGCCACTTTGTGTTGATCTATTAATAAATAACATTTATGTTTTTGGTTGTAACATGACAAAATGTGGAACATTTCATGGGGTATGAATACTTTTAAAAGGCACTGTATGTACTGTGTGTGTGTGTGTGTGTGTGTATATATATAGTGTGATATATATATTCTGAGTTTGAAAGTCAGAATTCTGAGTTTGAAAGTCAGAATTCTGAGATTCAAAGTCAGAATCGTGAGTTTAAAAAAAAAAAAAAAAAAAATCTACAGAATTCTGAAATTCTGAGATTAAAAGTCAGAATTCTGAGTTTCAAAGTCAGAATTCTGAGTTTCAAAGTCAGAATTCTGAGATTCAAAGTCAGAATTCTGAGTTTCAAAGTCAGAATTCTGAGTTTCAAAGTCAGAATTCTGAGTTTCAAAGTCAGAATTCTGAGTTTCAAAGTCAGAATTCTGAGTTTCAAAGTCAGAATTCTGAGTTTCAAAGTCAGAATTCTGAGTTTCAAAGTCAGAATTCTGAGTTTCAAAGTCAGAATTCTGAGTTTCAAAGTCAGAATTCTGAGTTTCAAAGTCAGAATTCTGAGTTTATAAATATAGTAGTCTTTATTAGGAAGATTTTAGGACCAATGAGCAATAAGGTAGTAACACCCACAGATCATCATTCTACAGACATACATGTCTTCTGCTCTGTATATGAATATGTAAATCTATCTTAGTTACAGCACACAGTATAGGGAAGCAGGCAGTGCTGGGTTCTCTGGTTCCACTACTGTATTAATTAGTTCCTTGGTTTGCTGTCTTATCCTTCTTCTCTGTCATCTGCTCCAACATAAAGAGCAATGCTGAAAACGTGTGTATTGTGTGTGAGTGGGGGGGGGGGGGGGGACACAGCTTCCATAGATAGCAGAACACAATGGCCAGCACACCTCTGCACCCCAACTTGTAGGACACATTGCATTATTGCCCCTACATGAGGGAATTGTGAATGGCTAGAAGGCAGCAGGAAAATGTGTGTCTATGGTCATAACAGATTAATCATAGCAATTAATTGTATGGGCTGATAAGGTGTTTCACACACAATATATCTCATATTCAACATAAAAAGCATTAATAAAGTGTCCTTAAGTGATAGCCCAGTGGCTAGAGTAACAGGCTTATAGTGTTGAAAGTTGTGGGTTCTAATCCAGTTCAAGGCATAATCTTTGGTTATATATTTTCAATATATTGATTTTATATTAAACATATTTTAAAATATATTATATATATGTATTTTATGTATATATCCAAATTGATTTCAAGGCATATTAACAAAGACATATTGATAAAATTGTTGTATATGCTGACTATTATAAATTAGAGAGTAGGGATTTTTTTTACAAATCTGTGTATATATTGGGATGATTTTGGTGACATGGGGCCAGTTCTCAATTTCAGGAGATTGTCCCTGGAAGCTGCATGATAACCATCATATCTCATAACTCAGCCCTGCACTCTGCACTAATCTGTGTACTACAATGTACATGCCCATATCTCCCCTTCACTGATTGGCTGCACTTTATCCCCACTGACACCGATGCAGCGCCATTTTCCTCTTAGCTACACCATTGACACAGAAATTTTTTCCATCCAATGACACCACCGATGCAGGGTCATTTTTCCCATCCAGTGACACCACCGATGCAGGGTCATTTTTCCTATCCAGTGACATCACCGATGCAGGGTCATTTTTCCCATCCAATGACATCACCGGTGCAGGGTCATTTTTCCCATCTAAAAACACCACCGATGCAGGGTAATTTTTCCCATCTAATGACACCACCGATGCAGGGTCATTTTCCCCATCTAATGACACCACCGATGCAGGGTCATTTTTCCCATCTAAAGACACCACTGATGCAGGGTCATTTTTCCCATCTAATGACACCACAGATGCAGGGTCATTTTTCCCATCTAATGACACCACCGATACAGGGTCATTTTTCCCATCTAAAGACACCACTGATGCAGGGTCATTTTTCCCATCTAATGACACCACCGATGCAGGGTCATTTTTCCCATCTAATGACACCACCGATGCAGGGTCATTTTTCCCATCTAATGACACCACCGATGCAGGGTAATTTTTCCCATCCAGTGACACCACCGATGCAGGGTCATTTTTCCCATCTAAAGACACCACCGATGCAGGGTCATTTTTCCCATCTAATGACACCACCGATGCAGGGTCATTTTTCCTATCCAATTACATCACTGATGCAGGGTCATTTTTCCCATCTAATGACACCACCGATGCAGGGTCATTTTTCCCATCTAATGACACCACCGATGCAGGGTCATTTTTCCCATCTAATGACACCACCGATGCAGGGTCATTTTTCCCATCTAAAGACACCACCGATGCAGGGTCATTTTTCCCATCTAATGACACCACCGATGCAGGGTAATTTTTCCCATCTAAAAACACCACCGATGCAGGGTCATTTTTCCCATCTAAAGACACCACCGATGCAGGGTCATTTTTCCCATGTAATGATATCACCGATGCAGGGTCATTTTTCCCATGTAATGACACTACCGATGCAGGGTCATTTTTCCCATCTAAAGACACCACCGATGCAGGGTCATTTTTCCCATCTAAAGACACCACCGATGCAGGGTCATTTTTCCCATCCAGTGACACCACCAATGCAGGGTCATTTTTCCCATCTAATGACACCACCGATGCAGGGTCATTTTTCCCATGTAATGATATCACCGATGCAGGGTCATTTTTCCCATCCAATGACATTTCGGCCACTAGCGGGGCGCTTTTACCCCCCCCACTAGCGGCCGAGAAAGGGTTAAAACCGCCCGCAATGCACCGCAATAGCGGCGTTTTGCCGGCGGTATCCCAGCGCTGCTCCATTGATTTCAATGGTGAGCAGCGGTGGAGGAGCGGTAAACACATCGCTCCAAAGAAGCTGCTGACAGGACCTTTTTTCCTGTCCTGCCAGCGCAGCGCTCCGGTGTGAAAGTCCTCGGGTAGATGCATTGCGGGCGGTTTTAACCCTTTCTCGGCTGCTAGCGGGGGGTAAAAGTGCCCCGCTAGCGCCCGAAATGCACCGCTAATCCGATGGTAAAACGCCGATAAAAATAGCTGCGTTTTACCGCGGACGCTATAGGCAGCTCGGTGTGAAAGGGGTCTTAGAGTTTAAAACTGGAGCACACATAAGGGGCTAACAGTAGTGAAGAAGAAAAATGACCCTGCATCGGTGGTGTAATTGGATGGAAAAAAATTACCCTGCATCGGTGGTGTCATTGGATGGAAAAAAATGGCCCTGCATCGGTGGTGTCATTGGATGGAAAAAAATCGCCCTGCATCGGTGGTGTCATTGGATGGAAAAAAATCGCCCTGCATCGGTGGTGTCATTGCATGGAAAAAAATGACCCTGCATCGGTAGTGTCATTGCATGGAAAAAAATGACCCTGCATCGGTAGTGTCATTGCATGGAAAAAAATGACCCTGCATCGGTGGTGTCACTGGATGCAAAAATGCCCCTGCATCGGTGGTTGAGTTATGAGATATGATGGTTATCATGCAGCTTCCAGGGACAATCTCCTGAAATTGAGAACTGGCCCCATGTCACCAAAATCATCCCAATATATGCACCGATTTGTAAAAAAAATCCCTACTCTCTAATTTATAGTAGTCAGCATATACAACAATTTTATCAATATGTCTTTGTTAATATGCCTTGAAATCAATTTGGATATATTAATAAAATACAATTTAAGTTCTCAGTAACTTAATCTCAGAATTCTGACTTTGAATCTCAGAATTCTGACTTTGAATCTCAGAATTCTGACTTTGAATCTCAGAATTCTGACTTTGAATCTCAGAATTCTGACTTTGAAACTCAGAATTCTGACTTTGAAACTCAGAATTCTGACTTTGAAACTCAGAATTCTGACTTTGAAACTCAGAATTCTGACTTTGAAACTCAGAATTCTGACTTCGAATCTCAGAATTCTGACTTTGAATCTCAGAATTCTGTATTTTTTTTTTAAACTTACAATTCTGAATTTCAATCTCAGAATTCTGAGTTTCAAAGTCCGAATTCAGTTTTTTTTTTTTATGATGGCCCCAGGGCTCTTCCATAATATATATATATTAATAATAAAGTACCCCATAAATTATTTCTTTAATTATTTCCTTTCTTCATGATTTTGCTTCATACAGTATACTACTGACACCATCTACGTTTTTAGCTTTTCTTTACCATAACCTTGTAAAGACGTGGAGCACCCTTATGAACAGAACAAAATGGTTTCCAGAATCGCCCCTATCAGATTGTTACTATCAGTAACTGTACAGTCAAGAATGTTTAAATTTTCAAAATTTTGCAAACCTCACCAACATGATAACCCAAAAATATGTTGCAAATAAAGTGATAAAGTGTATATCTTGAAATTTTCTAACCTCTTCCATGAATCTTTGTTTTTTATTTATTTATTTATTTATTTTTACTAATTTTCACTTTTTGAGGTTCAAAGTTGAACACACGCAATAAATAAGCCTGAACATGTGTTACTTGTAATTTGTCTCATCTCGCAGGAAAGATTCAGACACATCTGTAATTTTCTATGGGCTAAACTGCACATATTATTGCCATCCCCATTATTTTGAAAATAATGTCGTCTGTGTTTTTCTAATACTGATCACAGGTTATTTAACCATTTCCAAAATAGGGTAATTAAGTAATTACTTTGCCATATTTGACCTGTTATTACTGTAGCGGCCTAGAGTTTGCCCTCTTTGCGTTACGATCACACATGTTCGGTAGTGGTTTAATTTTAAGGTGGAAGTTGACACAGTAAAATGAAACTGGTGTGTATCTCACAAAGCACATGTGCGACACATTCGTTTCTGTTAGTGAGCTGTCTGACAGATGAAAACATCTTTAACAGTCCACAGCGCTCTCACTCCCATGATGCTCCATGTGTTAAAATGTTCTGTTTGAGACATACTTATAAAGATGATTTCCTCTCTGGGACTTTAACCTTTCTGTCCTCCGCAGGAGGCTGAGGGTTTAACGTAGGTTAACATATGTTATCCCATAGGGAGTGCAGCCTCTGTTGTCAATTAGACCCCATCATCAGACAGCAAGCGAGCGCACTGGAAATCTGTATAAAAGAGAAATGGAAAAAAGTGCCTTTTATGACAAAACCAGGTTAAAGCCATCTAATAAACGTAGGTTTTATTTTCCAAAGAATATACATTGAAATGGGCTTGGTGTACAGCAGCCATTCCAGTAAAGACATGGATTACGCACAGCGTAAGCCTTTTCATTTTTTTTTACATGGCTGATATTTAATACATTTAAATATCAATTGAGCAGATGCTGGTGGTTTTAGAAAAGGGCCAAAAGAGCCCAGGGCTTGTATTGTAATTGTGGACATAATTTGAATTTATAGATTATATTGTTGTACAGAAGAAGTCTGACAGAGTTCTGTCCATAGACATCCACTGAGATGAGAGGCACAGTAAAGCACAATCGTTGTAATAAACTACTCTGCAGAAAGCATAACATACATGATGACCAAATATGGCTGTCCTTAGAAGTCTAATAAACATGGCTAAAAATTTGGATTTCAAAACATTAGCATTTGGTGACCATTTCCATGAAGCTGATCGCGTTCACATATATTTAAACTGCAGTTAGTTTTTTTATAGGTTTGGATGGAGTAGGATTGGAACTCATGTAAGGGTTTTTGTAATCATCTTTGTGCTCGTTGAGAAGATTCACCCTCTTTATTTGTCCAGATGACTATTGTCACTGGGACTGAACATGCTAGAATGTCCACAATTTAGCATTGTCACAAGAACAGGAGTGGCAATCTTCTAGTGGGGACCCCTATTCCAGTGACAGCTGCTTTAGATGGGAATTCTGGAGAGACTTCATTTCACTTTCTGCCTTTCCAGTACCACAGAAAGTTACAATAAACCTCCCTATTAAGATGACTACTCTGCCCAAAGTAAAAAAACAAAAGGGTTTTATATTAGATTTACTTTCATTTTGAGCCTTTGTGTCAACCCTTGCTACCCTAGACAATTGTCCCCAAGTGCCTTATACTAAATACAGCCCGTTTGAGGTAGATCACTGGAAGAGACATCTCCATATTTGATATAAGTTCTACAGGTAAATGAATAGATGAATTTTACACAATAAAATTTCCTGGTGTTATTAAAGAGAATCTTTCCTGAGAAAAACAGAGGCCACTATTTATGCTCCAGGTTCAACAGGAGATCCTGATCAAGAGCAAGTAAGCAAATATGGACTTCTGACTGACTTTTGTGATATACATACTTGGTCGGTGGCTGAGAAACTTTTAAGTCAAGAGCAGTCATCTGGTTGGTCATCCAGCATTTTTAGGAAAAGGTCAAGCCCCCATGTTTTTCCTTGGACAGGTTAATTTTAATATCTAAATATTCTTTGCTAAATTCCCATTTTTTTCTCTATTTTGATTCACCCCAATTCACAGATACAACCCGAGGAAAGAGAAGTCAAGAATGTGATGGCGTGGAATACATATTTATTTCCAAACACTTGTTTGAAGCAGACATACACAATAACAAGTAAGTTGGGGTATTTTTGTAGAAATTTAAATATAGAATACAAATTAAATGTTTCTGTGTTCCTTAGACTGTGAAGGGAGTCATTGTGGCATGATGGACAAAATATCTTATAAAGAAAAGTGATATTCATTCCTTGAGAATGAATAGGCTGAATGTGAGTGCATTGCTTTCTTAGGTATTTGTGCATTTTGGGTTGTATTCTGCTACTTAAGAGCACAGCCCCTAGTGTCAACTGCTTCTAGCAGTAGAGTTGACTGTGTCAATAAATCAAAAATCTGATGGAAGCGATCTGATGGAAGGTTGTGAAGAAGCTTATAGTGACATTAATACATGTAATCAATATTGTAGCAATGAAAGTTTTTGGTACATATAGTAACACTATAAAGAGAATGTGAGATTAAAATGTATGCGCAGAATTTTATTTTAAAGTAGGGAGCTGTTTAAATGCAACTAAAACAACATTTTTAACATACATTTTTATTCAGTAGCAAGGTTTTTGGAAAAAGTATAGCATTAGTTAACAAAAAGAATTCCACATACATCGTATAACAACCAAGACAGTACATTAATGGGCATTGGCAAATATCAGAGATTGCTATAATCTCAATATGATCATGTAAGTTTCTTGGGACAAATACAGTGGGGGAAAATCATTTTCTCTTTCGTTCATTGACGGACACAGCACTTTAGTCTTGACCTTAGGGTTATATCGCCACCTTTAGGAGAGGACTAGGCAGAACACATTAAAAAAACAAGCACAGTACCGCCCAGGGGGCAGTCCTACTGGCTATAACCCCTCACTCTGCTCCCAGCAGCTCAGTTTTTTTCTGCCTAGTCTAGGAGAAGGACCTGGCTCCCTGTGGAGACCAGTGGTCTTTGAAAATTTTTTGCTGTTTTTGTTTTTACTTCCTGTGATCTACAATCAACAGCCGGGCTGGGTGACAGGCTGGATAATATAGATCATGGTAGTCTCCCCAGCCTGGCCATCGAGTGCGTGCAGAGTTTAGCTCCGCGCTAGGTCGGCTGCGACAGGCCCCATTCTGGTCCGGGGCGGCCAGTGAGCTATATGCTCCGGGGCACGCATATGACCGGGCTACTGCTGTCCGAGTCACAGTGTTGCCATGGCCACATCCGCTTCGTACTATGCGAAAGATGGGTCTATCCGTGGAGTGCATCCAGCAGTTCCTGCAGGAGGAATATGTATGGTTCCACCTGTTTAAGCAGGATGGAGCAGCTGGGCACTCCCTGGGGGGGTTGATTAGGGGGTCTCTCTCTCCCTTTCCTCTCTCCCTGCCTCTTTCCCTCCTCCCCATCCAAAGGGCACTGTGTGGCTGGGCGTAGGGGGTTCAGTGCACTTACCTGGCCCGGGGGTCCTGCAGGCAGTCTCTGAGTCCTGACAGGGGGTTGTGCTGGCATTCGTTTGTTCCCCTCGTTTGCTCCCCTTGTTTTTTCCCTTTGTTTTGTGCCCTTGTTTTGTGCCTTTGTTTTTTCCCTTCGTTACCTTTGTTTGCCGCCATACAGGGGGAATGGTCACCGTGGGAACTGCTGCCATTTTCCTGTAGCCGTGGCCATTTTCTTGGAGCGCGGCGGCCCTTTTCCCGGCGTTTTCGGGCGCTTTTGGCTGAGGCGTCCGCCGGCCATTTTCTTGTAGCCACGGGGGACGGTTTCTGTTAGTCCTGTAGCGCTGGGCAGCTGTTTAAGCCAGGAACAGCGCAAAACTGACACAGAACACCTCGTGGTTTGGAGGCCGGCAGAGGGGAGAACGGACAGCAGCACAGCACAACGCTAGTTAGGGCTTCGCTTCTCTGGTGGCTGAGGTCCCCAGCCCTTTGGTCTGGGAAATTGTTCCTTCCTCTTCATTGGACTGTGATCACGACGGATGCCAGCCTGACCGGCTGGGCGGTATTTGGGGCATCCAGTCGGCCCAGGGTCGCTGGACGCAGGAAGAATCCCGCCTGCCGATCAATCTGCTGGTGCTGCGGGTGATCAGGTGGTACCTCTCCACATAGTCGCAGAGGCTGCAGGGTCGTCCGGTCAGGATCCAGTCAGACAGGGAGGGACAAGGAGCTCAGCGGCGGCGCTGGAGGTCTCCCACATCCTACAGTGGGCAGAGCGGCGCGTGCCGGCTCTGTCAGCCATGTACATTCCGGGTGTAGAAAACTGGCAGGTGGACTACCTCAGTCGTCAGTTGCTGGACTAGGGGGAATGGTCACTGCATCCGGAAGTGTTTCAGGTCATTTGCTTTCGGTGGGGCATGCCAGATGTGGATCTCCTGGCCTCTCGGCTCAATCGGAAGGTGCAGAGGTTTGTGGCCAGGTCAAAAGATCCCTGGGCGGATGCGTCAGACGCGTTGGTGGCCCCATGGGGGCATTATCGGCTAATTTATGCCTTTCCCCCTCTCAAGCTCCTTCTCCACCCTGCTTTACCATCGCTTCTTTAACGGCATGGCTGTTGAAAGCCAGGTGCTTAGGGGCCGAGGGCTGTCGGCTTCAGTAATTTCCACTATGTTAAATGCACGAAAGTCTTCTTCCCGGAAGATTTATCATCGCACCTGGAAGGCCTATATCTCCCTTTGTGAGGAGGTGGGGTGGCATCCGCGTTCATATTCGGTTTCCAGGAACCTGCTGTTTCTGCAGCAAGGAGTGGATCAGAAGCTTGCATTAAGCACCATTAAGGGGCAAATATCAGCTTTGGCTGTCTTTTTTCAGCGACCCTTGGAGCCTCACTCATTGGTGCGTACGTTTGTTCATGTGGCTCCTCTGGTATGTCCGCTGATGCCCCTGTGGGATCTGAATCTTGTGCTCTCGGTGCTTCAGAAACCCCATTTGAAAACATTAGGGAGATCCCTTTATTGACGCTCTCTCAGAAGGTAGTCTTTCTAGTGGCTATTACATCTGCAAGGCGAGTTTCTGAGTTGGCGGCCTTGTCATGCAAGTCTCCTTATTTGATCATCCACAAGGATAAGGCGGTGCTGCGTCCGAAGCCCTCTTTTCTTCCAAAGGTTGTTTCGGCCTTTCATCTTAATGAAGACATTGTGCTTCCATCCTTCCGTCCTCGGCCGTCGCATCCCAAGGAGGTCGCTTTACATTCTTTTGGATGTGGTCCGGGCTCTGCGGTATCTGTCTGCTATGGCTCCTTTCCGGAGGTCAGACTCTGTTTGTCTCGGTGGCTGGTCCGAAGAAGGGCCTGGCGGTCTCGTCGGCCACCATTTCTCGGTGGATCAGACAGATTGTTGTTCAAGCTTATGCCATAAGGGGGTGGGCGCCTCCCTTTCCCATCATGGCGTATTCCACTAGGGCAATTGGTGCTACTTGGGCTTTTGTGGCATCAAGCGTCCGTTTCACAGGTGTGTAAGGTGGCTACCTGGTTGTCAGTACACACTTTCACCAAATTTTACAAGGTCGATGTGGGGGCATCTTCGGATGCATGCTTCGGCTGCAAGGTTTTGCAGGCGGCCGTCTGAGTTTGCGGCTCCTCTGATAGGGAGTTCTTTTTGTTGTGGGTGGAGTTTATTTTTCTCTGTGTTCCCACCCCTCGTTTTTGGCACTGCTTGGGAACGTCCCTAAGGTCAAGACTAAAGTGCTGTGTCCATCAATGAATGAAAGAGAAAATGGGATTTTTGTACTTACCGTAAAATGCCTTTCTCTGAAGTTCATTGATGGACACAGCACCCACCCCTCCTATTTATGTTTATACTGCTTTTTGATGAGCTGAGCTGCTGGGAGCAGAGTGAGGGGTTATAGCCAGTAGGACTGCCCCTTGGGCGGTACTGTGCTTGTTTTTTTTTTATGTGTTCTGCCTAGTCCTCTCCTAAAGGTGGCGATATAACCCTAAGGTCAAGACTAAAGTGCTGTGTCCGTCAATGAACTTCAGAGAAAGGGGTTTTACGGTAAGTACAAAAATCCCCTTATTTGATCCATTGCAGTGTTGTAAGTTTGCCCACTTACAAAGAAATGAAGGGTCTGTAATTTTTATCATATATGTATTTTAAATGATAGAGACAGAATATCAACCATAAATCCAGAAAAAACACATACAACAAATGCTATAAGCTAGGTTGCAGTTCAGTAAAATACATTTTGATTTGATCCCTAATCAAAACATGACTTAGTACTTGGTGAAGAAACCCCTGTTGGCAAGCGCAGAGGTAAGACGTTTCTCTCAGGAGCGATTTTGGTCCACTCTTTCTTACAGATCTTCTATAAATCCTTAAGGTTTCTTGGCTGCCTCTTGGCATATCGAAGTTTCAGCTCCCTCCATAAATTTTCTAGAGAATTAAGGTCTGGAGACTGGCTAGGCCACCCCATGACCTTAATGTGCTTCTTCTTGAGCTGCTCCTTTGTTGCCTTGGCGGTATGTTTTGGGTCATTGTCATGCTGGAAGACCCATCCACGACCCTTCTTCAGTGTTCTGGCTGAGGGAAGAAGGTTCTCATCCAGTATTTTACAATGCATGGCTCCGTTCTTTGGCCCCTCAATGCAGCAAAGTCAGCCTGTACCTTTAGCAGAGAAAGAGCCCCAAAGCATCCTGTTTCTACCTAAATGCTTGACTGTAGGGATGGTGTTCTTAGGGTCATAGTCAGCATTTTTCTTCCTCCAAACACGGCGAGATATTGCCAAAGAGCTCAATTTTGGGCTCATCTGACCACAGCACTTTCTCCCAATCCTTCTCTAAATCATTTATTTATTTTTTTTAACAGAAGGAATGTTTATTAAGATAAAACACCAGTTTACATGTGAATAGCTGTAGATATTACAAGAGAACTAAGTATTTCATCTAACATGTATTGACTTAAGTATCTTAACAGCTTGCCGCCCGCCCACCTTCAAATGACGGCGGAGCAATGCGGCTCTTGTTCTGGGACGGCGTCATATGACGCCGTCCCAGAATGGCCGCTCTTGCGCGCTCGCGGGGGCTTGCGCCGATCGTGGCTGCGCCGTGTTGTCCAATCACAGCCGGTCACATGTAAACACGGAGATGCCAGTAATCGGCTCTCCTCGCCTCACACTGACAGAGTGTGTGGCGAGGAGAGCCAATCAGCAGCATCTCCTCACAGGGGGACATCTAGGAATGTAATTAGGGCACTGATCACAATAAAGAAATATAGTGTCACAATACAGCGCCCACCAATGCCAGCATACAGTGCCCACCAGTGGCAGCAATCAGTGTCCACCACTGCCCACAAGTGCTACCAATCAGTGCCCATTAGCCATGCCAGTCAGTGCTGGCAATCAGTGCCACCTATCAGTGCTGCCCTTCAATGCCCATCACTGCTGTCGATCAACGCCCATCAGTGTCGCCCATCAGTGCTCATCTGTACCGCCTATCCGTGCCACCTAGCAGTGCCACCTATGAGTGCCCATCAGTGCCACCTATCAGTGCCCATAAGTGCGGCATATTAGTGCCGCCTCATCAGTGGCCATAAGTGCCACCTCATCAATGCCCACCAGTTCAGCTAATCAGTGCCCATCGGTGCCACTTCATCAGTGAAGGCAAAAAATTACTTAGTTACAAAATTTAATGACAGAAAAAAAATTTTTTTTTTTTTTTGTAAAAAATAAAAAAACCCAGCAGTGATTAAATACCACCAAAAGAAAGCTCTATTTGTGTGAAGAAAATGATAAAAAACTTGTTTGGGCACAGTGTAGCATGACCGTGCAATTGTCATTCAAAGTGCGACAGCTCTGAAAGCTGTAAAATGGCTTGGGCAGGAAGGGGGTGTTCGTGACCAGTAGGCAAGTGGTTAAGGACATTAGTCAGAGATTCAACTGGTAAGGAACATAGGATATAGAAGCTTCCAACTTTTCTGGCAGGTACAAGTACCAGCAGCATCATTAATCTGCGTGAGGAGGAATTCCAGTGTTAGTTCAGGTCAGCGGGGAGGGGGGGGGACTCGAGGAAGGAAAAGGGGGGGGGAAGCAGGGGTCACAATACAGACTACACCTGTCTGGCCTCTACCCATGCCGACCATATTTTCTGAAACTTTTTTGGGCAATTGCGGCCCACATACTTCAGCTTATAAAGTGGAAGAGTAGCTAGCATTCACCATTGTTCTCCATGTAGAAATCCTAGGCGGTTCAGTTGCCTTCCAGTTAATTAGTGTAGTTTTCCTGGCATAGTAAGCAGTATAAAAAACAAAGAGTTTGGTGTGTGTGTTAGTAGGTATATTATCAGTTACTCCTAAGAGGAGAATCAGGGGATCAAGCTTAAGGGGTACCTTACTAATCGAGCTGATGTCAGCAACCACCGCCTGCCAAAATGTCTTTTAGTGGGCACGTCCATACCATATGGATATAGTTACTTATTTCCCCTCTGCATCTTGAACATAGGGCGCCAGAGGTGCGGTAAATAAATGATAGCCTTTGTGGCGTATAATACACACTATGGAGAAATTTTGGCTGTATAAAGCGATCTTTGGCTGCAATCATCAGGGGATGTATTGCTGGAGGCTCTCAGACTAGTCCTCGTCTGTCAGGTTCGATATGTCACGCTGCCAGGCAGAGAATGCCCTATTAGCCCCTGTGTTGCCTGCACAGGTAAGTCTAAGGTATATAGAGGATAGTGTCCTACCGATATTACAAACAGTAAGGTGCCATTCAACAAAGTGTGGAGCTAGGGTAATCGGATCTGGAAACTGTGCACGAACTGCGTGCCGAAGTTGCAAGAACCTAAAGTACATCCATGGAGGAAGCAGGAATCTATTCTTTATTTTACTGAAGGAGAGCAGGCGCCCTTCAGGCATTATATCCCAGAGGGTCTTTACCCCGTATCGAGCCCAGATTTGCGGGTCAAGCACAGTCCTCAAATGGGCCAACACTGGGTTACCCCATAGGGGAATATAGGGAGAGTAAGTCTGGGTTTCTGCCAGAGACCCCGTAACCTGTCTTCACACCCTTACTGTGGTTTTCATGGGGGTAGTAATTTGCGTGCTGCATCGGGGGCCTCAGTTCACCAAATTACTGAGTTTCAGAGTTCAAGATCCTAATATTGCTGCCTCTAGGTTTACCAAGGGGTTTGACTGATCTTGTGTGAACCACCATCTCACTGAGACTAGGACAGCTGCCCAATAATATTTCTTGAAGTTAGGTAGTGCCAAGCCCCCTCCGGTAGTGAGAGCTGGAGCGTGGACCTAGCTACTCTGGGGACTGAGCCATGCCATCTGGGGACTGAGCACTGCCATTCTCTAAATCATTTAGTTGTTCGTTGGCATGACTGTACGTGTGCCTTCTTAAGGAGGGGGACTCGCCAAGGCAACAAAGGAGTGGTTCAAGAAGAAGCACATTAAGATCATGGAGTAGCCTAGCCAGTCTTCAGATCTTAAGCCTATAGAAATGTATAGAGGGAGCTGAAAATTCGAGTTGCCAAGCGACAGCCAAGAAACCTTAAAGATTTAGAGAAGATCTGTAAAAAAAACATGGACCAATATCCTTCCTGAGATGTGTGCAAACCAGGTCACTAACTACAAGAAACGTCTTGCCTCTGTTCTTGCCAACAAGAGTTTCCCCATCTAGTACTAAGCCATGTTTTGCTTGGGGATCAAGTACTTATTTTACTCACTGAGCTGCAACTCAATTTATAACATTTGTATTGTGTTTTTTCTGGATTTTTTGTTGATATCCTGTCTCTATCATATAGAATACACCTATGATAAAAAATATAGACCCTTCATTTCTTTGTAAGTGGGCAAACTTACAAAATCTGCAGGGGATCAAATTATTTTTTTCCCCACTGTAGGTCTACTTGAAGGTCAAGGGTATCATAACCTATGGTGAAACTTTATTGCAGGCCCTATGACAAGTACCAAGACGAAAGGTTACGTTGGTTATGGGGTCACCAAACATGTCCAGGGAAGGAGAACAGGAATAGGAAAGTTAGCAGTATTGTTAGAAGAGAAGAAGCAGAAAGAGAGGCGTGGCGGGAACTTGAGAATAGTGGGTGCACAAAGGAGAGAAGCATGGGGGAGCCTCCCAAGGGCAGCACAAGTTTGTATCAAAGCTAAATAGGGTGCACAATGATAGGAAGGTAGCTGCGTAGCAGAGGTCAGAAAGCGGATAGGTTAGAATGAGAGAATTGTCTGTAGGAAAGTATAAACATTTTTGTTTGGTCAAATTCTTTATCTGGATAATATGGCACATACAATAATGCAGAATGGGCCTCAGAACCAAGAATGCAGTACACATGTTACAGCCATAATCATTGCTTGCCTGTATATAACCTGTATACACAATCCTGTATTAATATGTACCATCTACTATCTGCTTGACTGTTTATACCATACTTGTTTTTTTTCACAATAAACTGAAATTTTTAACCATGAAAAAAAAAATAATGCAGAATGGCTGGGTGGAACGCTACGATGAATTAATTGAGAAATACCTTCTTATAAATAGGTCCTAGGAGGATGGAAAGGAGGGCTTAAGTAACCTGTTTCACTTCGTCATCCCAGTATGAGAAAAGCTGAAAAGCACACAAATTTGCACCACTCACTTGTATGATGATAGGACAGTACCCGAAAGAGAAAAATTCACCAGTCAAACCTCACTATGCCAGTGTAACAAAAGACAAAAAATATATTTAAACCCAGTTTTTTTTGTTTTTTTTTTTTGCATTCGGAATAGTAGGAAATGGAAAATTTTGATAATTTTTTTTTTTCCTGAAAGATTTCTATTGACTTTCTGTGCTGTAGACACAACAGAAATGTTATGTAGATTTCCTTTAGACAATTAATAACAGAATATGTGTCCCCACTGGACAATTTCGCCTCTCATCCTGTTCTTGTGAAAACTTAAAGCTGAACTCCAGGAAAAAGCAAAATTATCCTTTGCAGTGGGGCTGCCCCTAAACTGCAAGTGGGCCTCAAAAAGCAATTTTACTTACCTGATCCTCGACTCCCACAGGCTCCTTCCAGGCTGAAAGACCGGTCCTGGCAGCCTCTTCTCCTCTATGCTTTTTACAGTCACAGGTCCTCTAAAGTCATCAAGTCCAATTCAGAGCCAATAGCCCTGAGTTAGACATCAAAGAAATCCTGGACAGCCGCACTACAAAAATAGCTATGACTAAGCACTGTGTAGTGCGAAATGCGTAAGCCTTGTTCCACTTTGCTGTGACCTGTATTTTGGATGACACTTTATTGAATAAAGGCAAATATTTTTGTCGTGTGGCTGTCCAAGATTTCTTTGATGTCTAACTGCTACAGCATTGCCAGCACCTGGACTTCTAGAGTGAAGGAGATGCCTTTTACTTTGATCTGACCCACCTGGAGCGGTGATACTCTCGCTCCAATAGCCCTGATGATGGTGAGGAACCATCAATTACCGGACTGTAGGGGAATAGAGGAGAGTGCCAGCTGCCATCGGCGTGAGCAGCAAGTAAACGAAACAAGCATTTAACCCTTGCAGTGCGGAGACAGCCCAATTGCAACGGAGCATTTATTATTTCCCTAGAGCTGGGCTTTAAAATTTTGGATTTCCCCTTAGTTTCAGTCCTGGTGATAATAGTCACCAGGGCAAACAAAGGATTTATCTCCCCAGGGAGAACACATACAGCAATACAAATTTAATAAAGGTTTAACTCTTCTTTACTCTCTATTTTAACTTTACGTACACTTTAAAAATCGACATGCTCTGAACCCTAAACCTGTAGTTGATCCAGATGAAGGAAAAAAACCCTGATTTAAAAGCATTGGTGAAAGGTACATTTTAAGCAGCTTCTGCTCATGCAAGTGTCCTCAGAATACCAATATGATTTTAGAGGTCATGCAGGAGCACAGGCCTCGGCTGAAGCTGCTTGTGTTCCATTGAGGACAGTGCCAGCAACACCACTGGCTGTATGGATTTTCTTTACTCCTAAGCATTATTTACATAAATGTTATAAATACCCAACTGTTTGTAGCTTGTTAAACAGAATAAATTGACTCGGTGATCTGTGCCTGGGAGGGAAGACTGTGAAGATTATGGGCAACCAGCCGGGTGTTATTTTTCAGATTAATTGCACATCCCCGAAAGCTGGAAGTTGACCCTGGCAGCCTCAACTCAGAGGCACTAACAAGTTTCATTATATGAAACATCAACATAGTTTGTTACTCCTTTCAACAGAACATTGATGATTTCACTTTTTGACATTGACTCATTGACCACTGGAAGTCTTGTGGGCTTTATTCCCTGGCATGTGACATTTTTAATGTATTCAGAAAACCCATAAAATATAATAGTTCTGTCTTTTTTGGGGAAAGTCTACATTCTGATGATTTTTATAAATTCCCACAAAACCTTTAAAATAAATATTATGGACTTATTTTCCCTGTTTATTTTTTATTTTTTAAATGTATTAATTTATATTTTCCAGTTGCTCCTTATTGTTTAGTATTGCTGTAGGTTTTCTAGTTTTCTCCCTAGGGACTTAAAGTGGAAGTTCAGCCAAAACCTCCCTTCAGCCACATGCTAATCCTAATCTATCTACCCCTGTAAAGAAACAATCGCTATACTTACCTTTTCTGAATCTGATCCTGTCCGGTCTCCAGTGGCGGCTTCTGTGTAAACAGAGACTGCTGACAACAGAAGGGAAATGCCTGGAAAATCACCCAAAGAGTTACTATGGGGCTTCCATTGTTGGCTGCCTCTCCTTAACACTCCCACACACTGAGGCCGCTGCTGACAGCAAAGCGTGGGACCGGAATGGAGCAACTGCAGAATAGGTAAGTATAGCGATTTTTCTTTACAGGGCTAGATAATTTAGGCTTAGAATTTGGCTGAGAGTAGGTTTAGGTTTTGGCTGAACTTCTACTGTTTTTCTATAATAGTTTGGGCCTTCTTGGTTGATATATATTGCATAATGGCAGTTAAAGTGGACCAGTATTGAAATGTTCACATAAAGCCAGTTAACAGTCATGCTAGGATGCATACATAAAATGTAATGTAAAAGTTTAAACATCTAATTTTTCCTTAGCAATTGCTTTTCCAGGATTCTTTTATGCTAACCATATTTCTGAAGGCTTCTGTATTGGTCACATAATGTACTCTGAAAGGGGAGGAGCATCCTCCATGATAGCGAAGCTATGCTTTTATAATAAGCACCAATGGGAGTTTTGAACAATGATGTGGATTTTCTATCCCTAAGGATTACAATAGAGGAACAGGTATATCTCCAAGAACATCAGACAGTGATATACCTTCCTGTCCCTAAATGAATTGCCCAAGTTCTAAAATCCACTGAGATAGTCATCCAATATGCCACATTTGGTACTTTGATTTATTCCTCAGCTCTACAGCAGAGGACAGGGTCAGACTTCTTTGCAAGGAGGTTGTCCACCAAGTTAAAAAATATGCACCTACAAATTATTTGAGAGTACATCAGATATTACTTTCAATAAAACAATATATAAACTTATCAGAAATCGGCAGCTCAGTTCATCCTGATCCCCCTCCCACCTGTGGCTCAGTAGCCTTCCAGCCTTCTATTCTTTAAAGTAAATTCAGGGCAGTTACACTAAAAGAGGTGAGCAGGGAGAGGTGAGGTGCTGAAGGAGTGGGCATTGAATGCTTTCAGTTCCTCTGCTGTACAAGAGCTCTCCCACAGTGGAAGCACTTAACAAGGCTCAATGTTTAGGAATATGTAAATACTTGACTGTCATAGCCTGGTCACAGATTCACTTTAAAGTGGAAGAAAAGCTTAACCATATCTTCGTAAAAATGTTCCATACCCCCACCTTGCCTAACCTAGATAAAAAAAAAAAAGATCTGTATACCATCCTGTTTTTAAAACCACTCCGGTCATCAGATCCTGCAGCTCTGTGTAAGAGGGAACTCAACAACTGCTCTGAATTCTGTTGCTTTCACATCACCTATAGGCTCCCATAGCCCAGCCATTGTTGGCACTTCCTCCTCTCCTCTGCAGCAGCCAGTCACTGACATAGGGAAGCTGGAGCTGCAGGACCACATGATCGGTCCAGGGAGAATTTTAAATGGTACGTTTACAGATATTTTTCATACAGGTTAGGCTGGAGGAGGAGGAAGGGACATTTTTAATAATAGATATAGTTAGGTTTTACTTCCACTTTAAGCTTTGTTGACTGCAGTGATGGGATAGGTTAATAATGAATAACAGCTGAAACTTTTCTTTGAAAAACCTTCTGTACCCAATTTCCACCACTAATTACATGATTAAAAACCATGGTCTCTCCAACAATCGCTCCCGATGAACCCATCAGAAGCCTTACTTAATTGCAAAACTGTGGAGACCTCATGGCTGTAAAACAATTCATGGCAAAGGCCTCACTAACACAAAATATCCCCTTCTTGGAGGTTAAACCCCAAATTTATTGGTCTATGATCAATAAAATGCTAATGGCACATCCCCAAAACACTATGCCAAAACTCCACAAAATTTGGTACCCTTGGATCAAGGTCTCTCTTCCGACCACCTTTGATCATCTCTTATTGGACCTTTAAAGGCCAATCTCATTGCGCTTACAAACTTTTTCCACTTACCCCCCTTTACTAATCTTCCTGACTACCCCTTTCCCAAACTACAACTTTCTCCCTACCCGTCCCAATCTCTATCACTTCCTTCCTTCCTTCTTTCTCTAGATATATATGTTATGTGCATACTACCACATCACCCGATACAGAAGTTGCTGTGATCTATATGTTTCGAGTTTACCAATAACTTGGCTGATTCATGTGCAATATCATACCTTAGCCAGTAGCTAAGAACCTTCGGGGCCCTGGTGCAAGAAACCATGAAGGGCCTCCCTGACCCTCAGCAGGGGCCTTTCCTCCGAGCCCGGTGGTGGAACACCAGGGCCCAGTCTTAAGTGCAGCCTTTGTGACACTGGAAGTTCCACCATTTGTGTTTAGTACTTTTTTTATTTTTGTTATTTATTTTTTTTTACCTTTTTTTTTTTTAACAATATTTTTTTTTTGTTACAATATTTTTTCGGAGCCCTGTTGGGGGGCTTTGATGAGATATCAGGGGTCCCACATGTTTGTGAGTCATTTTTTACCTTATTTTTAATAAAAAAGACGTTTAAGGATAATGCACAAGGCTGGTGCACCCTCTTTTTCTTCTTTCCCTTTTGACTATTAGGATACCCCTATCCTTGAGGGCAGCAAGGACTGAGGCACATCCCACCACAAACTTTAGTCCACCTGGTAAATCACTTGTGTGCAGGAGTATTTGTCTTTCTGCTGTCTAAACAGACTTCTGATGTTCCAACTTTGAGACAGAAAGGAGATTGAGGACACAACCCTGACTCTCCATCTCCGCAGCCTCATCTGAACTGAATGAATGGATAGGAATAGCTCTGTACAGAACTTCTCCATTCACAAACTGAAACATAGTAAACACATTTTACTATGATTCAGTTATGAATGGACAGTCCGTGATCAGTACAGATCACTGACCCTCCATTCAGAAAAGGAAGGGGCCGATAAATGATACATTTACCGGCCCCTTCCCTATAGTCTCCATCCTGACACATCCCCCGCAGCGTAGGACGAGGGGGCGACAGTTGAGAGCACAGATGGGGCTGGAGAGCACCTGGGGGCAGCAGAAAGAAGCTGTATAGGAGGAGCGGCAGGAGGCAGCTGCATATAGAGGAACCGATTTCTAAATTTTCCTCCCGCAAAAATTGATGTGTATATACTCTGTTCTACCTCTTTTTGAGACCCAATAAAAACTATTGAACAAGAAAAGCCACGGTCTCTGATCACGCAATCTTTGCTAAAGGGGAAGGTCAGTCAGTCTGAGCTCTAATCTTTCTTTACAACAGTGATCACATCATCAAATATACATGCCTTCAGATATGTGAGCAACACTAGATGGTGTTGAGAGCAGTATTTTTTCCAGGAAAGGTACAGTAAGTGTTTTAATCATTCTATTACTCTTTATTTATTCATCCCAGCAAGACTGTTAACATTTCAGCCTTCAGCTTCCATTAAACTGTGATTAAAACTGCACTTATCCTTTAGCAGCAGTCATAGAGCCCCATCTTGTCCACCCTGGATGTAAAGCTCTGTTGGCAGGCAGCCTGTAATTCATGTGTTTAATATCTTACCTTATCTTGTTTTGGTTTTTAAGCAGCAGATAAGCGTTTATGGCAGATAATCTGCCATCTTCTCTCTGTCAACAGTTCCAAAGCCTTCCCGCTTTAGTTATTGGCAGCCGAAGGCAGCTATACCTTGGTGTGCAATGAAATTTCAGTAGTTTCAATTGTTTAACTTCTCCAGCCTTTTATTGCATAGCATTAGCTCAGACAAAGAGCTGATGGAAAACATTAGTGCGCTCTTAAGCCGAAGTGTTTTTTCTTTGCCGGTTAACTGTAACACTAGCAGGTGTTACTGATTTTAAAATGTAAAATACAAGGTTTATATATATCTATATATATGTTGGGGGGAAAAAAGGACACGCTAAAGGACTTGGCAGAGCTTATGTCTTCTAAAACATGGTAAGATAACATAGAAATCCTTCTGCTTCCAATTTAACTTTATGAAAGTTTTAGTGAAGTTTTTGTTCCCTTCTGTCGCTAACTGGATGTTATTTCTTCTCTTAATTCGATAAGGTTTATTGAGTACGGCGAATATAAGAACAATTACTACGGCACAAGTATCGACTCTGTACAATCTGTGCTGGCCAAAAACAAAGTCTGTTTGCTGGATATACAACCCAGTGTAAGTAAAATACACTTTACTAACTGATGGAAGAATGTATTAGTGGGACTCTTTCTTTACTTTCTTGATTCTCTCCAAAGAATTGTAGCAGAATACGGTATTATATCTTAAGTGTCTGTTGCTACTGGTCAGAGGCTAGCTTTTATTTATAAACAAAATTATTACAAAAGTGAAGGCCAAAATTTGACTGGTCCTTTGATCAGCACCTCCCTTTTCCATTATTTTGTGATTGATTTTCAAGCTTATTCAGAGAAAAAATATACATTAAATACATAGGTGTGTGCAGGGGGTGTGCCTGGGCACACCTTAAAGCAGAGTTCCACCCAAAAATGGAACTTCCGCTTTAAGGGAAGGTGACCCCCCTGACATGCCACATTTGGCATGTCATTTTTTTGGGGGGGGAGCGGATACCCTCTTTTTAGAGGGTTCCAGCTCCCACTTCCTCCCAACGCACCGCGGCACCGAAAGGAAGACCACCTCTACCCCCTCCCTCTCAGCAATCATCTGAGACACGTCACAGGTCCCAGATGATTGCCTGGCCAGTCACGGCGCGGCTCGCGCATGTGCTGTGCGTACCCGGCTGTGAAGCCACAGCCGGGTGCCCACAGTGACAATGTCGGCACTGCAGAGGGGGGGGGGGCGAGTGGGGCTTCGTTCCCCCTCATTGCTGGACCCTGGGACAGGTAAGTGTCCGATTATTAAAATTTAGCAGCTGCAGAATTTGTAGCTGCTGACTTTTAATTTTTTTTTTTTTAAGCAGAACTCCACTTTAATCACTATGTGCGGTGCAGATTCCCCCCCATTAGTTGGCCCCCTGCAGAGCTGCTGGCATCCCTCCTCTTCCTAATGTATGCGCGTGAATGCGCTACTTTCAAATTACCACCACTTGTATTATTCCCTTTTTCAAAACAACCACTTATAAATATTATCATGTGTTTTAAATCAAACCAAAATTAAACATCCAATACATAAAAAGTCCTTTAAACATGCTCCAAAATCCTTCATCGATTATTGTGACTGCCATGCTCCTATGTTCCTTTAATAATCATGTGTGACTTAGTGAGACACCTCCACCTCCTCTTCCCCCTAGCTGCTTCAGAGGATATTTCAGGATGGAGAGCGGGGGGAAAGGGCTAGCAAATATGTAATTTACTGGCCCCTTCCTTTTATAAATGAACACAGTGAACACACTCGCTCACTGCGTCCATTTATAATGGAAGCATAGTAAACTGTGTTTACTATGCTTCCGTTTGTAAAATAACAGGAAGCCGTTCAGCACAGAGCGCCTCCCATTCATTCACTGTCCAGTGCAGCTGAGGCTGCAGAGAAAGGCATGTGTTTGAGCTTTGGGGTGCACATCCTAATGCAATAGGCTGTGCACACAAATGATTAAATATAATTATAATCTTCTAAGGAAAATGGTAGTTACAATTCAGTTAGTTGTTTCACACAAGGCAACATTTTCTTTAGCAACATTTATATAAATAGATTTTTGTCTTTCAAAGACTTGTATTGTCCCTAAAACATGCTGTTGAAAGTCCCTGCTTAACCACTTCAGCTCCGGAAGGTTTACCCCCCTTCATGACCAGGCCACTTTTTGTGATACGGAACTGCATTATTTTAACTGACAATTGCGCGGGTGTGCAATGCCATAACCCCCCAAAAAATGTCCTTTTTTTCCCACAAATAGAGCTTTCTTTTAGTGGTATTTGATCACCTCTGCGGTTTTTATTTTTTGCGCTATATACAAAAAAAGACCGACAATTTTGAAAAAAAAACAATATTACTTTTTGCTATAAAACATTCCCAATAAAAAAATGTAAGAAAAAATCAAATTTCTTCATCAACTTAGGCCAATATGTATTCTGCTACATATTTGTGGTTAAAAAAATCCCAATACATGTACGTTGATTGGTTTGCGCAAAATTTATAGCATCTACATACTATGGTGTATATATATTTTTTTTCTTTTTTACTAGTAATGATGGCGATTAGTGACTTATATCGGGACTGCAATATTGCACGAACAAATCGGACACCTAGCTGACACTTTTGACACTAATACAATGTTCAGTGCTAAAAAATATGCACTGTTACTGTACTAATGACACTGGCAGGGAAGGAGTTAACATCAGAGGCGATCAAAGGGTTAAATGTGTTCCCTAGGAGCCATTGTAAAATGTGAGGGGTGCTTTGACTGGGGGGGAATGGAAAGATCAGCACATTCCCCTCTCACAGAACGGCGGTCTGCCTTGTCTACATAGGCAGACTGCTGTTCTGCCTCTCTCACGAACGATCGGACATCGCATCCGCCGGACCCGCTGATTGGCTCCCGCCGTGTCCATTCACATTCCTGGAGCGGACTGCCGGCGCGGCGCGCACGCCCCAGACCCGGAACTGACCCAGGTATGTGATCTGGCACAGAGCGGCCGCCCTGCCGCAGTAAATCTACAGTGGGCGGTCGCTAAGTGGTTAAAGTAAATGTAACTGTAGCTACCCTCTCTTGCTCGCTCCCAACATGGACTATGCACTACAGTCTATGGAATTTGTGGTGTGCATAGAGCAGTGCACATAAACCACAACTAACATCCACTGCTCATTCCAAACAAACGGACGAGAGGATGAAAAGGCGAGGTTCAGGAACTCACACAGAATGTTCCCAGGAGGCAGAAAAACACTGTAAGAAATAAATGAAAGAAAGAAAGATAACGGGTCATTAGGTAGTGTGAGTGTATAAATTATTTTTGGAGAATAAGAGTATTGTTTAGTGTCACTTTAAAGCAGAACTTACATCCAAAATGCAAGTTATGCTCGTTATTACTGAACCTTTCCACCATGCCAAAACACTGCAATTTATTTGGGAAAAAAAATGTAGAAAAGAGGAAAAAAATATAACTTACCTTAAACGCGGCTACTGCATGAAGCCGCCAGGTAAGGGCTTCATCACAATCCTTATGGCAAAATCCTGGGAACACTGAGGATCCCAATCTTTTTGGCTTTTGTTAGAGAATTGGGGATTTGGGATACTCAATATCCCCAGGATCTTGCCCTATGCTGAAGCTGGATGTAATGTAAATATATTTTTTAAACTTTTTTTTTTTCCAGAGGTCGATTTTAGCATTGGGATTGGATCCATATTTAAAGGAGAAGTACAGCCAAAGCTTGTTTGGCTATACTTCTCCTGTGGATCACAGGAGTGCAGTTCGTTCTGCACTCCTGTGACCTGTTTTCAGCAGAAAGAGGGCTGAAGCCCACTGTCGGCTGATGTCACGGAGCTGGTCCAGGCCTGGGGCAAGATTGCGACAATAATGTAGGGATCTGCGCACAACCCTGAACCGGCACCTGGCTTAGCCTCTCAGTGAGTCGTTGAGAGCCTGAGCCGGCTGCTTCTGCCCCCTCCACAGCCCAGCGCTCCAGTGAGCTGGGAGGGGGGGGGGCAGAGCAGAGAGCTGTGACTGGCAATCACCAGCTCTCTGCTTATGGAGCTCTTAGAGCCAAGCGATCAGTGGTCTTTGATCGCTTGATTCTCATACCTACAGCCGGCAGGGGGACAGATGCAGCCTTGGACCAATGCTGCATCCATCTTGTTAAGTATGATTTTGAAAAAAATGAACTTCTCTTTTAATCAAACATATCTAAACCCAAAAGTAAACATTTAGTATATTGCTGTTTACAATTTCTTAAATGAGGTTGCTGCATTTGTTTTCTTTTATAGTTTTTCCCTTTATTTTAACTTGGTGATCTGGCTAGTAAGTCTATTATTTTACCAAGCTGTGCAGCATAAGTAGCACTTAGAACGGTTGAGACAAGCCATTGAACACTGATGGGTGTTTACAATGGTCAGCTTTTTTTGATCCATGTAAAATCTTTATGCAAAAAAGAAAGGCAAACAAACTGCTGCTGTAACTGCTAATGGTGGTAACTGGTTTGCGGCTTTAATTTGTTAGTCAAGTCCATCTAAAGTTTCTAGTGCATCTAACACTACGCACACCCCAGATGACAGTGTTGCTATCCAGAGGTGGCTCTGTTACTCCCCCATAGAATGGAGCCACTCTAAGACAAGAAGTGTGTGTGTGGCTGGATCACCAGGTGGAAATATAACCAAAAAAAGAAGTAATGCAGCTAACACATTTAGGGATTGATCAGCTGCAATATATTACATGTTTGTGTTTTGGTTTAGATACACTTTAAGAGCTTCAGAAGTAGAAACTGTTTAGTTCTCAACCCGGGGACCAAGGACCTCTTTTAGTGCAATGAGATAACTTCAGGGGACAAAGTGTGTGGAGAAGATGAGAATTGCAGCCTGAGCTGATCTGTTTTTTTTTTTTAAATTAAACTCCTGGACAACTATATAAACAATTGTAAATTAACCTGGAGTTGGGCTTTAAACACTAAGTTCACATTGTCCAGAAAATGGCTTATGCATTCAAGGGGTCCCGATGGGTATTAACCACTTGAGTTCCGGGCCATAGCCAAATGACGGCCACAGCGCAAACCTCAATTTCCGGGAGGCCGTCATGGGACGTTCTCCCCTGTGCGCGCGCACCCTGCAGGGCGCGCGGTGCGGGCGCTGTGATCACCGAGTCATGGAGACTCGGATGATCACAGATCCGAGTAAGAGGCCGATCCCGGACCCTTACCATGTGATCAGCTGTCAGCCAATGACAGCTGATCACATGATGTAAACAAAAGCTTGGTTATCGGTTTCGTTTTCGAGGAGAAAAAACAGCCGATCACCGGCTTATGTTAAAGGGACAACGGTCCCGAAGAGGAAGGAGGCACATATGCCTCATCTGAGCCTACCAGTGCCATCTGTCATTGCCACCTGCCAGTGCCCAGCAGTGCCACCTATGAATGCCCTCAAGTGCCGCCTATCAATGCCCTCAAGTGCCACCTATCAATGCCCACAAGTGCCACCTTTCAATGCCCACCAGTGGTGCCAATCAGTGCCACCTAGCAGTGCTGCCATCAGTGTAAGCAATCTGTGCCCATTATTGCCACCCATCAGTGCCTATCACTGCTACCTGTCAGTGCCCATCAGTGCCGCCTCATCAGCGTACATCAATGAAGGAGAAAAATTACCTGTTTGCAAAATTTTATAACAAAATATAAAAAATATATACTTTTTTTTTTTTAATTCGTTTTTTTTTCAATTTCTTTAACAAAAAATAAAAACCGCAGAGGTGATCAGATACCACCAAAAGAAAGCTCTATTTTTGGGGAAAAAATGATAAAAATTTCATTTGAGTACAGTGTTGTATGACCGCGCAATTGTCATTCAAAGTGCAACAGTGCTAAAAGCTGAAAATTGGTCTGGACAGGAGGGGCGTTTAAGTGCCCAGTAAGCAAGTGGTTAAACAACTGTGCAGTTTTGTAAAATGTTCATTCATTTTATTTTCATATCTGTATGCCATGTGGACTCCTCTGGAAGCTTGGCTGAAAAAAACAGTTTGCAATCTGCACATCCTGCCATATTGCTAGGATGCAAAAACCATTGGTCTTTGCTCCTGTAATGTCGGTGTTCTGCCAATACTCACCAAAATCTCCAACCACGTCACTTCTGGTGACTCTCCAGCAGCAGTAATTGGAGATTTCGACGACTTGGCTGTTTTCACAGAGCACCAGCAGGTAATACACTATGGTACACAATATAATGACTGGACATTGTTAGTCCGCCCGGTAGCAACCAACAACATGGCCGCCTCCAAGGCAGCAGCAACTTTTTTACTGCTTAGCTGGTGTTCTGGCAAAACAGCCAGCTCGTCATGTACTGTATTGTATACATTGCCGGTGTTCTGTGAAAACAGCCAAGTCATCGAAATCTGCAGTTACTGCTGCTCGAGAGTCACCGGAAGTGACGTGGTTGGAGTTGGCTGTTTTGGCAGAACACCAGAAGCGAGCTCCAGTTTTCACATCCTATCAACAAGGCAGGATGATGTTGCTAACTGGGAGTTTTTCAGCCATGCTTCTGAGGGAGCTTAAATGGCCTACTGGTATAACAATATAATTAACATTTTTAAAGCCGCCCAGTTTTTCTTTTTTATATCCACTGGTGCCCCTTGCTTGCATAGGCTATTTTTCGGAAAAGGTGAATTTAGCCTGTAAAGTGGAATTAAGCTCTCCGAAATACTCACCTCCTCTTGTCAGTATCACTTTTAATCCCTCGCTGGTCGATGTCATCTTCTGCCCGGCTACTTCCAGTTGCCAGGTTTTCATCCTTGTAATTGGCAGGTCATGGAATAACGTCATCTTTCACATGCACACATGAGTCTGTCATTTCGGCACATGCGGAGTCTGCTGGGAATGCATGCTGAGCTGTGCAATATGTAGCACCTTTTGTATTCAATAGAAGACTGGTATTGTAGAAGAGACATGGCACGTCTCTTCTGCAGTAAATTAAAAAATAATAAATAATTAGTCAAAACAATAGAATACCTCTTCTCCAAATCAATCTTGACCACGACCCCCACATAGAGATACAGACAAACTTTTTTAAGATAGATCAAGTCAAATGCATACTTCCAGGAAAATATGAGGTCGACCTACAATGATTCCATTGTTCTTCGCCATATACATGTCACATTGGTTTTGTTTGATGACTTTGTATTGTATGATACAGTTGTGATTGCTGTAAACCTGTAAAACTTTCAATAAAATCTCTTTTAAAAAAAAAAAAATTAATAGTAATTAGTCAAGTTTAGTTTAGTCTGGGACAGATAGATGGGGAACAGTGGGAGGAGATCTTTCAGGCGGTTCACTTAACGTGTACCAAAAACGTACTCAACTATATATATTATTGAGAACGTACTATACCCCTCACAGGCTACACCTAATGAATTTGCAGGCTGAACCTACTTGCACGAGATGCAAACGAACCCATGCGGACCTTATACACATGCTGTGAAGGTCCCCCAAGCTACACACGTATTGGGCGGGGGTGGTGCAGACAATCAACTCGGTCTTTAACGTGACTCTTCCACAGGACCCAAGAGCATGTCTCTTGGGGGCTCTGAAGGAATATGAGTTGGAACGACACAGCAGAGAGGCTATACACAGAGTACTTTTTCAAGCTAGAAAATTAGTCATGACCCACTGGAGGTCTGAGACGCCCCCAACCATTAAAGAATGGACTGACAACATCAACACAACTCTGAGACTGGAAAGGTTGGTATATCAACATAGAGGAAGTGTGCAAAAATTTGAAAAATTGTGGGCACCTTGGTTAGATGTGCTGGGATTAGCCCCGCTGGAACTAGTGGCTGACGGGTTACTAGGAATCAATGTTGGGTGAAAAACAGACTGAGAATCGATATAACTGGGATACGGTGATAATGATGTTACATTTGGGTTATAGATTAATAGCTGGAATGTGTAATATGCAGTTGTGCCTTATGGTATCGAAAACAATGTTTGTAATACTTTTCTGCAAATTCAATAAAATTTTGTTGGATAAAAAAAAAAAAAAAGTTTAGTTTAGTCTAGTTAGTGTTAAGTGCAAAAGCAAACATTGCAAGCTGTCTCAGGATAACATAAATGACCTCCTAATTTACAAAGAAGAGTACACATTAACTGTCCCATCGAACATCTTATAGGCAGGTTATACAGGAATCTTTTTCATAGTAGAATTTTTTGTAAAAACCTAAAAATGTACTTTATCAGATTGAATCGTTCACCGCTTTCCACTAGTTGAGAACATCTGACTTGGCTTTGGAAGTATTGTGCCCTGTTGAAAATATTTTGATTCCATGTGTACATGTCTTTGACTCCCCCAAGGTATTTAGTATAGATTATTCAATGTTAAACATTTTACTTAGGGGCCAGTGTACAAAACGCAAGATCAGTTTCTCGCAGCAAATAATCATTTTTACTTGCCCCCTGAAAATAAATTATTGTTGGCCGCTGTGAGTGACAGTTCTGCTGTTGCTTCAATTCTCTTTTCATCTCGGTAGCGTCCTCTGCTCCCACTCGTCAAGTAACAACTATTACCGCCATCCACAATGGATGCTTTTCTGTAGAAGCCCAGGGGAACAAGTTATAGGTGATGCAAACTGCAAAGTTTATTATTTCACTGTGTCACTTTGCAGTATCACATTTACCAGAAAAGCGAGTTTCAAATATCTAAGCATTTTCTTTCAGAAAAATGTCCAATATTTTGTAATATTGTGGAAAATGCTGAGATAGCAGGATATTAATAGTCAATCGCTAATAGACCTCTGGAGGGATGGTTGGTTTGATTCTGCTGACTTTCATCATGAAATGAAATAAAGGGTGTTTTCAGCATTCAGACTGCAGGTGACACATTGTAGTCATTGGCTGAATTTATTTGACAGAAGCCTTCAGAATGAGCAAGTTCTTCCTGCAATGCGAAGAACAATGACTCTACTCTGAGGAGACACTCCGGTCAGCATTCCTCAAGGCTGTAACATTCTGCAGACACTTGCTGTGGTCAAAGGTGTTCCCCATCATATCTCTCTGTATAGCTTCACCTTATGTCTCCCTGTGTTGTAGCCAAGGATCACATATTAGTAATGTCACCGAGGACATCGGGTTCTTTTAAGGAGAAACACCTGAGTGATCTTAAAGAGAAATTATAGTGTATATTAATTGAACTAATATTTGTCTATTATCCTAATGAGCAACTTAACTAAAATATTGTATTCTGATAACTGTAATAATAACACAAATAAATGCAACAATAAAAATGTAGAAGAATATTACATTTTTTTTATTTCACTTGCCTTTATATTCTGTGTGAATTTATGTACAGACCAGGCTGAGCAGCAAATGTGACAGTGACAGATTGGAATAAACCCAAAACTGAAAAACCTTCAAACTGTGTTTTCCTACATTGATTTAAATCATTTGCATAACCACAGTTATATCTTAATCGCTCCAAGATTTGGAAAACTGTTATAATAATTAAAGTATAAAGTTTTCATGTAAGTTTGTAAATGTGAAAAAAATTCCTTGCATGTACTGCTTCAAAGTTTTGTAGTCTGCTATGCGCTATTGGCGATTCCAGCAGTCAGTAAGACATGGCAAATGTGATACAGGTAGGAAATAAAGTCAGACTGGGAAAGTGTATCAAATTTTTAGTTTTGGTTAGAGCTATGCCTCGAGTGGGAAGATTCGCTCCCTCAATTTGTTCTAGTGTCACCAGGTCAGAAAGTGATGAGAGATGCTAAATTGCACAGTTGTCACCAGAACAGAAATAGTGGATATATCTTTCAGTGGGGACATCTGTTTTGGTTTGTGTATATGTATGTGTGTGTGTGTATATATATATATATATATATATATATATATATATATATATTGGAGAAAAATATGGAAACGCCAGGTTAAAGAATGAAATTGTTACCTAATATGGTGTTTGGACTACCTTTGGCATCCAAGATGGCCTGGAATTTTCCTGGGAATTTACAAATATAAGTCTTGGATGGTGGATAATGGAATCTGACGCCACACTTCATTCAAAATCATTCCAGTCCTTGCAGAAAACAAGCTTAAACCTTGTTCTCCAAAATTGACCACAGTGGCTCTATGATATTGAGGTTCGGCACCCAGGGAAGGTGCAAGAGTTCATCTGCATGCTTGTCAAACCATGATTTGACAACACCAGTTGTGTGAATCTGAGCATTATCATCTTGGTAAATGGTGCGGTCTTTGAGAAACAATGTCTGCTCATTGGGGTGCACATAGTTGGCCAAAAATTGTACCTAGTCCCTGGCAGTGACTCTACCTTTCAGGGTGATGATGGGGCCTGCAGAATACCAAGATATAGCTGCCCAAACCATACTTGCGCTGCCACCATGCTTTGCCGTTGGCACAAGACAGGGTCGTAAGCTTGGGACGGTGTTTACCACATGTAAACATGTAAAAAGTGTGAAGCTTGATTTATTGGACCATATTACAGTCTTTCGTTGATCAATAGTCCACGATTCATGGGTGTTGCACCACTCTCTGCTATTCTGAGCATTGATATTGCTTTTGCAGCAGTAGTTTTCTTTTTCTGGGTCACAATCCTGCACTTTTTGCCTCTTTTGGTCAGTTGACTATGTCGACCACGCTTATGCTAATTGGATGTCTCATTGCACAACGGAAGCAAAAGAACATTACATTACTTCTACTTTCAACACAAAACATGTTGTCACTTTCACACCTGCAAATCATGTAGTGTTTCCATGTTTTTTTTTCCAACCCCTCTATGTGTGTGTGTGTGTGTGTGTGTGTGTGTGTGTGTGTGTGTGTGTGTATATATATATATATATTAGCCCAGTAGTAGTCACTGCACACTTAAGATCATGAGATGAAGTTCGTCTTGGTGTGCTGCACTTAAAAGCATCGATATATTAACGAGTGAAAGTTGAGGTACATTTTTTGCAGCAGGAGAGAATGTTCAAAATCAGCTATTTATTGTGTCCAATGTTTCGACTGGCCTCGGCCCATCTTTCTCAAGTCCTTGAGAAAGGTGGGCTGAGTCCTGTATATATGTGTGTTTGTGTTTCCTCAACCCCAGCTCTTTGCCAAACAGATTTTTTACAGCTAGTCAAGTCATAACTTAAAGTGTTACCAAAGGCTTTTTTTTACTTACCTGCTCTGTGCAATGTTTAGCAAATAGCGGCCCTGAGCCTCCTCTTCTCTGGTCTCTGGCGATGCTGTTCCGCCCCACCTCTAAAGTGTCTGCCCCCATTGCAAGCATTTGCAATTGCAATTCGCCCTCTCCTCACTGGATTTGATTGACAGCAGCAGGAGCTAATGGCTCCCGCTGCTGCCTCTGAGCCATCGAGGAGCCATAGAGGAAAGAAAGAGCAGCAAAGCTTCTCTCAGGCGCAGCGTTGGATTGATTTTGGGCTCAGGGAAGTATTTAGGAGGGGACGAGGAGGGAGTTCTTGGAAGGTTTTTTACCTTAATGCATAGAATACATTAGAGTAGAAAATCTTTAGCCTTTGCAACCACTTTAAGGAGGGTTACACAAGAACAGAATATGTTTAGTTCAAATATCTGTTTATTCACATTTTTCAGAATACAGAGAATACAAAAAAACACATGAAGTTGTGGAAAGTCATCAATATTGTCAACCAACATCAAGAGCAGAATATGTTTAAGCGCATGCCAGCTTGAAGTAGAACAATACTTCAAGTGTTTTCATTTCACAGTTGAGGAATTGGCATTCTGGGGTCTTCCAGATGCAAGATCTAGCATGTCATTCAAAATAGAGGCATACCGTAATGCTTGGATATGTAGTTCACTCACTGTCAGAATACATGCTAGTACTTGCAGCTCCTTAAGACTTCAGTTCATCTACAAGTGTTCAGCTACATGCTGCCTAAGCACATTGCATTTCCACTTTTCCTTCTACCTGCAGGAGACTTTGTTCTTGTAAATGTCCTCTATGATCTGAGCTGATCCTATTATCCCATTTATGAAGTTTTCAAGCAGCTACTCCTTAAGAGCTCACTTGGGACACTGTTAATTTAGTCTTACTAAGATTTTATTGCCATTGTAGCGCAATTCCTCAGTTTTATTATGCCCACCTGACTCAGCAAGTATCGGTCTCCTTGCACTTACTCAGCAGTATCTCCCCTACTTGCCAAGGTTCTTGGATGGAGTTTTGAAAGTTATCATTATCCAGAGCTTTGAAGTGAGTGGAAAGCCTCCTTTACTGAGCTGTTAAGGCACACACCTAGCACAGGCTGAGGGCCTGCCTCTTCTCTCATGTGTACTTCGGTTTTGCTGTAGGAATAATCTGTTAATATATAACACAGACCTGTACTTCCCTAATCTTATCACTATAGTTTATGAAACATATTGCACTATCACTGTTATTTAGACAATATATACCATGGCAGAACTTCTGCCATATAAAGCCTATATGGAATATGTGTAATTTTAGGTGCTGAATTTGCTCATCAATGGATCATGAAGATCAAACAAATTCATAATGGATGCAATTGCTCCATTGAGGCTGCTCTTAAACACAAACACAGAGCCCCTATAAAAGGACCTCAAGTTTGGAAACAAAATATACAGTACAAAGTCCAAAAGAGGTGCCAGACCATAGAGCTCTGAGTCCAAAAATCTTGTTGGTTGTTCAAAGGTATCGCCCTTCAAGGCTCACATGTTGCATAAACATAGGAAGACTCAAAATGGCAGACCACAATTAATTGATGAAGGAGGAAAATAGTAGCAGCAGCTCATTGCTGATACTGAACGAGTTTGATTTAAAATCTCCCGGGCGCTATGTCACTTTTTTATCAAACAGTTGGCTGTTCTATCTTGTCTTGCTAAACAAACGCTACTATGAAAAGCTTATGGACTCTTAGTTTGTTGGTTGGAGGCTCTTTTTGGACTTTGTGTACAAAGAAGGCTACATGTTTCTGTAGCAAACAGTTCCTCATGGAAGACCGGGAAGAACTGTCCTAAATAGCATGACTTGCCCATAGCATCCAGTTACATTCTCCATTTTCGTTTTCCAGCGCCATGTGGAAAATGGATATGTTGACTTGGACAGCTCATATAACTCTCTCAGACACAAGGGAAAACTGGTTGTGGAACATCTTGTACCCCCCCACCATTCTTCCTCAGTCAGTACTTCTACAATAAACTGGGCTGGTTGCAGACAGTATTGGGTCCTATTTGTGACATGAGACTCACAAAATGGCTGCTAACAAGCCATTTTGTAAACATTAGTGCACGGCTTAAAAAAAAAGAAAAAGTCTGTGGTTTTAGACTCTTCCTGCCATTTAGTGTGAATCTGGCGTACACAACTCATTACCTCCTTCCCACCCACCACTTTAAAGGTACATATCGACTTTTGTTTGCTTCAAACAGGTTTTTGTATTCTTGTACATGTCTATGGAGATGCAATCATTGCTTGATACAGGTCAGAAAGAGGTCAACTACAAGTTAAATTAATTTGTTAATGAATGATCTCAGAAGCATCTCAAACAGATGTCATCCGTGTAAGCCCAAAACCCATCGACAGAGTCCCTAATATGGCTGCCCTGCTTACTGACATAGCCCCCAGCATCTAATGGAGGATGCAGCAACTAGTGAGCAATCTCCTGCTTATACTATTGAGCTGCATTAATATGCTGGAGCCAGAGAGCCCAGCCAGTATGGTGCTAGATATGTTTGTGAAAAAAAGCCAGTGGCCATTTTCTGAAACTTTGTTTACTAATTGTACCCTTTCAGTACATTTTTTAAATGTTAGTAGAAAAGGTCATGTGAATTTGGCAACTGCACTAGTTGCCTACAATGTAACCGATGCCAGCTGGTTACTTAACATCATACTGGGGGCTATGGCCGGTAGCTCATTCATGTGTAGGATCACTGGTGGCTTGTGGATCACATAACACAGACCCACAGCTGTTTTTTTATTTTTTTTTATATATCCTTTACATTCTGAACCACTACTAGTAGTCTTGGACTCCTTACAATGTATCATGCTTGGAGAAGAGCTAACAAGCCACTGAGATGGTTGGTTTGCCCCAGAACAAAAGTTTCTAGCCCTCTTTAGCTGAGATCATCCCCATGAGTAAGTCCTGCTGTTAGTAAAATAAGTTGGGGGCGTGGCTTTAGGTGGGAGTGAGCAGCTGTCATTATAATAAACCGTGGCTGGAGTTGAATGTCTTCAGTCTGTAGCCCGTTACTTGGATGGTGAACGACTGTGGAGCAAGAGCGGACTTCAGGGCCTTGGCACCCGGTTGATTGCAGGGAATCAAGGAGGATACAGGCTGACCTGTGAGGGTTGGAAGGGGTTGGGTTCCCCCTAGCTTTTACTTAATGATAAATTAGTCCAGGGGTAGGCAACCTTTGAGAGGCGGAGATCTACCTGAACAACATTAAAGAGATCAATGGGGTTCGGCACACTTTTTTTTTTTTTTAAAGAAAGTAACTAGCAAGGTCTAACTAAATAGTAATGAAAACTTAGAAAAATATAGTAATATAAATATCACTGTAAAAATATATACAGTGGAACCTCAGATTGCAAGTAACGCGGGTAACGAGCGTTTCGCAGTACAAGCACTGTATTTTTAAAAATCGTAACTCAGTTTGCGAGTGTTGTCTCGCAAAACGAGCATGATTCAGGCCAAAGTGATGTGCAGTACCGCTTTTGGCCTGAGGTGGGGGGGGGGGGGTGCCGGAGCCAAGCAGAGCTGAACGTCACGTTTGGAAATGCACAGAAAGGCCTGAGTACAGCATGGTTGACCTCAGCAAATCTCAGGTAGGAAGTCTTTCCGAGGTTTGCCAAGGTCCACCGAAGTGTCCTTGGGCCTTTACAGGGGTCTAAATAAACCTCTGATGTCCCACTTTTGAGACAGAGAATTGAAATCAAAGACACAGTCCTCAGTCTCCATCTTTGCAGCCTCAGCTGCAGAATGAATAAATGGGAAGTGCTATAAGGCTTCATGTTCATTCACAAACTGAAACATAGTAAACACAGTTTACTATGCTTCAGTTACGAATAGATACAGGAGTGATTGGTACCAATCACTCACTGTGTTGATTCAGGAAAGGAAGGGGCTGGAAAATATGATATTCTTACTGGCCCCTTCCTCTGTTCTCCATCCTGAAAGCAGCAGCTGTTGGGAGAGAAGAGAAGGGAAGCTGGCAATGCTTTGGGGGGACAGGGGAGCACTCAGGGGGCCTGGGCAGCACAAATAAGAGTAGCCTGCACAGGAAGGGCAGCGGGGGCGGTATGTACAGTTACGATTTTCTGTATTTTCCTCATGCAGCCTCTGAATGCCGGCGAGAGGGAAAGGAGGAGAAGCCAGATTTTAGCAGCTGCATGAGGAAAATACAGAAACTCGGTTCCTATATATGCCACCCCCACTGCCCTTCCTTTCCAGGTGTAAAACCAAATGTGATAGGCTGCACGGGTCTCTGGAGCATGCATAGGGCCACCATTGCCACCCCTGACACTACGCCAGTGCCATTCATGTCACACATGTGTTCCTCTGCTGTCTGCACACTACAAGTCCCAACATGACCAGGACTCACCCCCTTCCCCATGCTTGCTTCTGCAACTCTCCCACATATGTGATGTCCTCGGTCCCCCCTCAATGTGTAGAAAGGGGGAGGTCTCAGTCCCCCTCAATGTGTAGAAGGAGGGAGGGGAGGTCCCAGTCCCCCTCAATGTGTAGAAGTCCCCAGCCCTGTGTCCTGGACTGTAGAATGTTCTCAGCATCTTCCACACCCCCCCCCCCTCTTCCCATGTTCTGCTCTCACCTCCTCTCTTGAGCTGCCCCCTTGTAGCATCTCTGGGCTGGCTCCAGCTGGACGGAATTAACCTCGCCGTGACTGACAGCAGATTGGGGGTGGGGCAACAAGAGAAGAGAAAAGTGATCTGCGGGGGACTGGCATGGAGGTAGAGGTGAGGAGAGGCAGTAAGAGAGAAGGAGTAAGGCACAAGCTGACAGAGATGGATGGACAGGGAGGACACCAGGTTGGGAAGCAGAGGGGAGAAGACTGCTCGCTACTGTGCAGTAGTCGTGCATCATTGCTCCTCTACTCAGCACCTGGCACATGTGTGGAGGGGTATGGTCTGTTCCGTCACACTCCTCCTCTCATACCATTGTCCCGCTGCACACACACAAGCATGCTCTGATCGGAAAGCTTAATGTGAGAGGGAGACTTAGAGGGTGCATCCATCTGAATAGTAGAGGGGAAACCAAAAACACATTGCCTTCTGACAGTTCCCATAGATCTCTATAGAGCACAAATTTGCATTGCACTGTCCAAAAGACACGCTAGACCTGCACTGCGAATCAGCCGCACATATAACCCCACAGAACAGTGCCCAAAAGTCATCTGTTTCGCAATGCACAAAATGCATTACAAATCGCAGAAATATTTGTGGGTCGGCGGGGTATGGACTCATTGGCGATCTACCTGTCACCTGCCGGTGGTCGACAGATAGATCGTGATCGACCGGTTGCCGACCCCCGAATTACGCTCTCTGGCAACTGTAAAAAGTCTGAATACCACTTTCATTTTTCACGTACTTTGTAAGTGTAAAAAGCCAGTTGTTTGGTTAAAACAGGTTTTCTTTCAGGCAATTAATTTGTCATGACATTTAATACAATAACATAGCAAATTATTTTTGTAAAATGTAGAAAGATTTTTGAGCCCAAACCCCTTCTGTACAGAAACCTGACTTCTCAAATTAACATCATCACCCAAAGCTAAGGCTGGCCATACATTGTACAATTTTCTTTCCTTCAACCATGGGTTGAAGGAAAGAAAATTGCTTGATTCTACCGCCAACACCTTCAGTGTTAATGGGGGAATCACTCCCGCTGCGCTATTGTATTCTGACAGCGGGAACTTTCCCCGCCATCTGAATACTATGATTACTCCTGCCAGCTATAGCCAGCGTCAGTAATCCTATGGAAAAGAGTTGACAGGCTAGTTGTACTGAAGTTGATCAATAGAACCACCCTGCTCACAGATGGATAAAAATTTGGGTAGTTCCTGTCCGGTCGAATTTTATGGCCAGCTTTAAAATTGTGTTGGGTCGGTGTGTGTGTTAAATTAGAATTACCTTATGAAGCTCTAATATGAAGATCTGGCATCACATATCACCCAGGGATGTCCTCCTTTGAAATCTGATGCTGCTCTTGCCTCATTGACCTATTATGACCTGAATTATGTACTTGAACACTTTTTTTTAACCTCTCTTATTTAAATTTCACCTGAAATGTTTTTGTGCCAAAATGACAAACCTTATAAAAAAATGATTTAATCTTCCTCCTAAACAAGCAGTCCAGAAAAGGGAGCAAATACAATCTTTGAATCAAACATATTTGGACTTTAAACTTGCCAAATGAGAGTGAAAAAAAAAAACTGTAAAAATTTCCAGGCCTTTTAATGTGACTTTCTGTCCAGATATGACATCACCCAAGTTAAAAGGGGAATTATTAATAGACAGCAATGGTGGCTGACGGTGAACAAAACGGATTTAGTACGAAATGAAAATATCCATTCCGTATGTTTACATAGATCTGTTTGAAATATAATTGCCACCAAATTCAAAAAGCAGAGTGTAAGCTTTGGGCATCAAAATGCCTACTGGCTGTGGTATATGAAGTGCCTGCCAAACTGATCAGACTTTCCAGGCCTGGCACAGAGCGTGGAAATTAAAGCATTCTAACCATTGAAATAACAGCAGATACAGTAAGTGTTTTAAATGCTAGCATACGAGTGTACATATTTGAGAAATGTAATGTGTTTCCTATTACTGAATGTCTTTATTTTCTTACGGGGACCGATATCTGATTTATTTTTATTTTTTTATTCTTTAATCCTTGGTAGAGCATAAAACACCTAAGGACCTATGAATTTAAGCCTTACGTGATATTCATCAAGCCACCATCCATTGAACGCTTGCGAGAGACGAGGAGGAACGCCAACATGATCTCCAGCAAAGATGAGCGGACAACCTCAAAACACTTCACAGTAAGTGGTGCTAGAATGGTGACCATAATATGATCCTTAACCTACAGAACAATTGCCATGTTTTGTAAAATGTATAAATTGCGCATTAAATGTTAGCGACCTTCATGCTACTTGTGATAACCCAGCTAATTCTGTTATGTTACAGGACTTGCAAATGAAAGTTTAACTGGGCATGTTTAGTTTTCTGTTTTTAAAAAGGAAATCTAATATAGATAATATCTTGCATACTCTGATACAAGTTGCCACCAAAGTGTAGAAAATAAAACAATTAAAGTAATGCAGGTATGTTGGGGTCTTGGGGACCAGAGTCGATAAAACTGAATATGAATTACTACATAAATAAATATTTTGAAAATGGGGTGCATCTCAAATATTTCACAAACAGCCAGCTAAGTGTCTCCTCTGCTGCTAATCAAGACAGGGTAATTTGAGCTTAGTTAACCACCTCTATACAGGGCACTTATACCCCCTTCCTGCCCAGACAATTTTTCAGCTTTCAGCGCTGTCACACTTTGAATGACAATTGCACGGTCATGCTACACTGTAACCATGTGAAATTGTTAGCATTTTCTTCACACAAATAGAACTTTCCTTTGTTGGTATTTAATCACTTCTGGGTTTTTTTTATTTTTTCCAGACCAAAAATTTAGAAAAAATTAAAAATACGTTTTTCTTAGTTTTGTCAGTAAATTTTGTAAATAAGTAATTTTTCTCCTTCACTGATGGGTGCTGATGAGGCGGCACTGATGGGCACCGATGGGCATTGATGAGGTGGCACTTATGGGAACTGATGAGGCGGCACTTATGGGCACTGATTAGGTGGCACTGATGAGGAGGCACAAATATGCCACACTTATGGGCACTGATAGGTGCTACTGATATGTGGCACTGATGAGCACTGATAGGCGGCACAGATAGGCGGTACTGATGGGCATTGATGGGTGGCATTGATAGGCAGTAGTGATGAGCATTGATGGGCAGCAGTGATGGGCAACACTGATAGCCAGCACTAACTGGCATCACTAATGGCCACTTGATGCTGGCACTTGTAGGCACAGATTGGTGGCAGTTGTGGGCACTGGTTGGCACTGATTGGACCTGGCAGTGGTGAGCAATCATTGCTAGTACTGGTGGGTCCTTAATTGTAATTTACATACCTAGCTGTCCCCTGTAAGGAGATGCCTCTGTCAGTGTGAGGCGAGGAGCGCCGATTACTGGCATCTCCGTGTTTACATGTGACCGGCTCTGATTGGACACAGCCGATCACATGGTTAAAGAGCCACGGCTGCAACTCTTTACACAGATCGGGGTCGTGCCGTGTCCTAGCAACACGGTGCGGCTGCACGCTTGAGTCATATGACGTCCACCCAGAACGAGAGCCGCACCGCCCAGCCATCATTTGACAGTGGGCGATTGGCAAGTGGTTAAAAACATACAGGGACTTATGTTATTATTATTATTCAGAATTTATATAGCGCCAACAGTTTGCACAGTGCTTTACAAAATGGGCATATATATAGCAAGCACATGAGAAAATGTCCTACTGTCCTACTGCCTCTAGCAACAAATGAACTTCCAACTGCCATTTTTCTGGCTATACACTAGTAGAATTTTATTGAAAATTTTTTTCAACATTTTTATTGTAAGATTGTTCATTTTGATTTCCTAATCTTTAGTGAGGTCAAATCAACATTCGATTTTGGCCACAGTGATAAGAAAATTTGCAAGAGCTGTATGTGGCTTTTATTCTGTAAAGTCCATTCGTTCAAAAGCAAATGTTAAAAGTAAAGGAAATTTAGAAATATTTGCGACTGACATTGGTCAAGCCTTCAAATGTCCTGAGAATTTTTGACAAATATTTGTTCAAAAATCTACTAGTGTATGGACAGCTTTAAAGAAAGAAAGATTCTGATTTGCTGCTTTGAGCATTTTCTTTTTCATTTTCTTCAGCTTCCTTACAAAGGCCATTTTTGTGCTTTTGGTGTGTTGCTGTATAACATTAAGGAGCAAAGGGGCTACCTCCAGCTGAGGCTGCTATATATACCAATCAGCTATAACTTTATGACCACTGACTGGTAAAGTGAATGACATTGATTATCTGATTATAATGGCATCTGAAAGTTGGTGGGATATATTAGGCATCGCAGTTTGATGTGTATGGGGCTGCGTAGCCACAGAACGGCCAGGATGCCCAAGCTGACCCGTGTCCATAGTGAAAAGTGCCTACAATGGGTATGTGAACATCAGAAATGGATCATGGAAAAATGAAAGAAGGTGGCCTGGTCTGATGAATCACTTTTTTTTAATGCATGGCCGGGGGGGGGGGGCGGGGGTGCTTTGCCTACCTTGTGAAGAAATTGCTCCAGGATGCACTGTGGGAAGAAGGCAACACAAAAATGATTTTAAGGTGTTGGCCTCTAAATTCTCCAGTTCTCAGTCCTATCGAGCATCTGTGGGACGTGCTGGAAAAACAAGTCCGATCCATTGAGGCCCCACCTCGCAACTTACAGGACTTAAAGGATCTGCTACTGACAGCTTGGTGCCAGATACCACAGCATACCTTCAGAGGTCTAGTGGCATCAATGCCTCAACAGTTCAGATCTGTTTTAATGGCAAAAGCGGGACTACTCAATATTAGGTGGGTGATAATAGTCAATGGCTGATTGGTGTATGTCCCATAGTTGGGAATATTTTAGAATTAAAGTAGAAGTAGAGACAAAACTTTTTTTCCATTTTTGGATAGAGTAAGGGAGGGTTATAACCCCAGTTGGTTTATTTTTTGCCATCTTTGCCCCATTAGGGAGATTTACCTTCCCTTCCTGTTCCAAAGCCACATCAGGAAGTGAGAGGAAATCCCTGCAATTTAAGGGAATCCTTTGGGGACCCCCTGGCCATCAAAATATCCCCATTGGAAGATTTCTTCTCTAATACTTTTCTCGGAACAACCCAAAATTTGGTATTTCTTTTCTTTTTTGTCAATGATCATGGTTTGTATGTATGTATGTATGTAAGATAGGGACCATTGATTGTAAGCTCCTTGAGAGACAGGGACTGATGTAAATGTACAATATGTAAGGCACTGCCTAAATTATAATTCTTTTTATTTTTTTGCTGTCTAGTTTAAAAGTGTGCTAGGGACTTTGTGTATTTTCTTTGTATATAAGCTCCTGCCACCATGTACACCTGTCCCTTTTTTGCTACTTTTAAAAAGTGGCTGTTTTTTAAAAGCAAAAGTCAGCGTCCGTCACACAGGCCCTTCTATCGAAATCTTAATTGTACAGAAATCTTTTTCTTTCTTTATACCAAGCCAAAGAAAGTTTATCCTTACTTAGATAAAGCTACAGTTGAACTTTCCAACCCTTTCTATATAGAATTCATCGGGGTTAAGGTTTAAAGCATGGGTATTCAGTTTCATGCCACTAAGATTAACCTCTGTAGCATTAAACAGGTTTTATTTCCTCCTTATACAGCACAAAAACCAACATTTATCAGAATGCTGCCTATTAAGATAAAAGCGGCAACTGAATTTTACTGCACTTATTAGCTAGAGCAAAATGTGTTATTTTTTCATAAAACTTTATTATCTTAAACATTTTCAGGTCTGGCAATAAAGGGATTAAATAAAGCAAGCATTTCATAAGTGTGCTCAGTTTACTCAGAAACTGGCATTACAGAGGTTGGAAGTACATGTTCATTTTGGAGAACAGTGACAAAACAGTTTTATTGTACATTTGTTGAGTATTCAGGAATCAAAGACGTTTAAAGGGGCAGGTATGAAAAACCTGGACCGACAATGTAAATCATGGACTTTTGGCAACTACACGCTATGACTGCCAGCTAAACTCCATGTCTGGCTAAAAAGCTTTCCTGGCTTTTGAAATGTTGCTTTATCAGGGAAGTTTTATTGCGTTTCCCTTTCATTAAATAAAGTTGAACCTTGTTTTGACATGAAAGAAAACTAGATAAAAAAAAAAAAAATTCCCAAAATTCCCGGACCTGTTGGACCGATATGGATTACCCCAGTGGATGCGTTACCGCTATTTACAGCTGGGACACGCTGCTAGGGCCCAGTTTCCTGACGTACCTCGCTTTCAGGCCGATCCCAGAAAAGCTTCTGGCCCCGGGAGACCTTACTAAACCCCTCTCTACCGTATGCGGAGCACTCCTGGGCACTGACTCCCCTATACTTGTGGGAAAAAAAGGACGTCAATTTTGTTTGGGAGCCACGTTGCACGACCGTGCAATTGTCAGTTAAAGCGACACAGTGCCGAATTGCAAAAAGTGCTCTGGTCAGGAAGGGGGTAAATTCTTCCCGGGGCTGAAGTGGTTAAGCTGGGCTTCTCCTATGGGTCACAGGAGTGCAATTTGTTTTGAACTCCTGTGACCCATTTTCAGCGGAGAGTGGTCTGAATTCCGCTCTCCGCTGACGTCACTGCTATCAGTCGAGGCACCGCATCATTCCGACTTCAGAAGTCTGGATCCGCCAGGTGCTTTGATTGATGGCAGTCTCAGCGAGCCGCTGAGACGGCCACTCCCCGCCCCTCCACAGCTCATCACTCCAATGAGCATGGAGGATCAGAGCAGGAGAGACGCTGACTGACAGGCAGCATTGCTCTGCTTGGGGAGGAGTGAGAACCGATCCCTCGGCGATGTTCGATGGCTCAGTTTTCAGTGCAGAGACCCCGGGGGACAGGTGCAGCATCGGTCTGATGCTCCATCCACCGGGGTAAGTATGATTAGCAAAGAAAACCATACTTCTCTTTTAATGTTGGTAATATATTCTGGTAATATGTGCAATGGCATTACAGCCAATGGAATTTACAGTTTTTTTTTTTTTTTTTTTTACATTTTCAAGTTGTACTTCTGCTTGTCAAAAAGCAATATATTTGTTTATGAAACGTGATTTTATTTATAAAGACGTGATATATCACAACGGCTGAATCTGTGTCTGTAGTGCATGTTCAACTCTTAATACCAAAAATAATAACATATTATTAGATTTTTACTCCAGGAGTATATAATGAGTTTGGCAATTCTAAAGAAATGCTTAAATAATGCATTACAATGTAACTAAACCCATTCGATTTTAGTTGACTAAAATGTACTGGAGATTTTAGTCTAGTAAAATGTACGACTAAAACAATTCAGATGACTAAAATACGACTAAAACTAAAATGGCATTTTCGTCAAAAGACTAAAACTGAATCGAAATTTGATGTCAAAATGAACACTGCTTTATTCTGCTTTATGTTAGCAGTACAGTACTTATCTCTATAATATAGTAGAAGGGTCTAGAGACAGTTTCCAGGGTGTCAGGTCATGGATTGCAGATTATAACTATTTCAATTGAGGAAGGGAAGAAAGGTGCTAATTAGTTACATTCATTTACATTTACCAACCGTGACAGCTTCTCATTTTAAGACAATATCTTGCTTTTCCATTAGACCACAGTTTGTACCTGAATCTATCGTATTTCCTTAACATGATTCTTTTTTTAATTTCCTTTCCTGGGTAAACATGGCTAATAAAAGTCTGAAGAGCATAACTGCCAACTTGCTTGAGTAGAATTCCTCATGTGTAGTCATTTCCTGTGCAGCGTCTCCTCGCTCTCTGACCATAGTGTCCATGCGAATCATCCTTTTATTGGTTTGTGCTGTTAGTAAACACGGGGAATGCCAAACATGTGGACTCCCTAGCCTGGTTTCCTTTATTACATTGAGATACAATATTTTTAGATCCAGTATCTCACAAAAGTGAGTACATCCCTCACATTTTTGTAAAAATATTATTATATCTTTTCATGTGACAACACTGAAAAAATTACACTTTGCTACAATGTAAAGTAGTAAGTGTACGGCTTGTATAACAGTGTCAATTTTCTGTCCCCTCAAAATAACTCAACACACAGCCATTAATGTTGGCTGGCAACAAAAGAAAGTACACCCCTAAGTGAAAATGTCCAAATTGGGCCCAATTAGCCATTTTCCCTCCTCTGTGTCATGTGACTCATTAGTGTTACAAGGTCTCAGGTGTGAATGGAAAGCAGGTGTGTTAAATTTGGTGTTATCACTCTCTCTCTCATACTGGTCACTGGAAGTTCAACATGGCACCTCATGCAAAGAACTCTCTGAGGATCTGAAAAAAAGAATTGTTGCTCTACAGAAAGATGGCCTAGGCTATAGGAAGATTGCCAAGACCCTGAAACTGAGCTGCAGCACGGTGGCCAAGACCATACAGCGATTAACAGGACAGGTTCCATTCAGAACAGGCCTCGCCATGGTCTACAAAAGAAGTTGAGTGCACGTGCTCAGCGTCATATCCAGAGGTTGTCTTTGGGAAATAGACGTATGAGTGCTGCCAGCATTGCTGCAGAGGTTGAAGGGGTGGGGGGTCAGCCTGTCAGTGCTCAGACCATAAGCCGCACACTGCATCAAATTGGTCTGCATGGCTGTTGTCCCAGAAGGAAGCCTCTTCTAAAGATGATGCACAAGAAAGCCCGCAGTTTGTTGAAGACAAGCAGACTAAGGACATAGATTACTGGAACCATGCCCTGTGGTCTGATGAGACCAAGATGAACTTATTTGGTTCAGATGGTGTCAAGCGTGTGTGGCGGCAACCAGGTGAGGAGTACAAAGACAAGTGTGTCTTGCCTACAGTCAAGCATGGTGGTGGGAGTGTCATGGTCTGGGGCCGCATGAGTGCTGCCGGCACTGGGGAGCTACAGTTCATTGAGGGAACCATGAATGCCAACATGTACTGTGACATACTGAAGCAGAGCATGATCCCCTCCCTTCGGAGACTGGGCCGCAGGGCAGTATTCCAACATAATGACCCCAAACACACCTCCAAGATGACCACTGCCTTGCTAAAGAAGCTGAGGGTAAAGGTGATGGGCTGGCCAAGCATGTCTCCAGACCTAAACCCTGTTGAGCATCTGTGGGGCATCCTCAAATGGAAGGTGTAGGGGCGCAAGGTCTCTAATATCCACCAGCTCCGTAATGTCGTCATGGAGGAGTGGAAGAGGACTCCAGTGGCAACGTGTGAAGCTCTGGAGAAATTTTTTTTAGCTGCCAGTAAATACCTTATACAGCCCACTTCCTTTTTCTTGTCTGGTAAAAAGCCTAGGCTTATGACATCTTGCACAGCTCTCTCTTGTGAGTGTTTGCTAGGAAAGGGGGGGGGGGGGGGTGAATAATAAGAGGGCCAATGAGTGCTGCAGAGTTGGAGGTGTGTGTCTGTGTAAATCCAGGAAGTGAACAGGCAGCAGCTTCAGCTGCCCACAGTTCCAGAAACGTCAGTGCAGCACTGGATGAAAGATGCAAGGGTCTGTCAGGAGTCCAGAAGCTCATTGACCTTTTATACACACACACTAATTACAAGCAAACAGATCACAGGTGAGGATGGTTACCTTTAATAGTCATTCTGGCACCCACCGATCATTCGGTACAGGCAGATTGCTGTTCTGTCAGTAGGGAAGGCATGGATCCTGTGTTTCTGCAAAGCAGGGACATGGATCCATGTCTTCCCCTAGGCACACAGTTAACCGTTTGATCACCCCAATGTTAACCCATTCCCAGCCAGTATCATTCCCAAAAAAGTGACAACAGTGTCAGTGTCCAATTTGTCTTCCGCAATATCGCAATAAGTCGCTGATCACCGCTGTTACTAGTAAAAAAATAAATAAATAAAAATATCCCCTAGTTTGTAAACACTATAACTTTTGCACAAACCAATCAATATACGCTTTTTTATTTTTATAGCTGAAAGTAAAAACTGTTGTTTTTTTTTTTTTTTTTGGTTTTTTGTTTTTTTTTTTTTTTTCAAAATTGTCTGTTTTTTTGGGGGTTTTTTTTCTTGTTTATAGCGCAAAAAATCAAAAGCGCAGAGGTGATCAAATACCACCAAAAGAAAGCTCTATTTATGGGGCAAAAAAGGTCATCAAGTTTGTTTGGATACAGTGTCTTACAACCGCACAATTGTCAGTTAAACTAACGCAGTGCCCTATCGCAAAAAATGGCCTGGTCAAGAAGGGGGTAAATCTTCTGGAGCTGAAGTGGATAATGTATAGTAATTCATTTGTTGTTTTTGTTATAATTTCTTTCAGATTAGATAAAATGGGTTACTATTGTGATCTGGAAATCAAGCAAATTTTCTCCGAATTTCGATTTGTAACAAAACTTCTTGCATGCCTCATTTCCATTGTAAATCTAAAAAAGAAAAAAAGAAAATGTTTTCCTCATCGTAGGTTAGTGAGGAATAAACCGGTATTGTTAATTTTTTGATGAAAGTAAACCTGGCAATAGATGTGGTGTTTTTTGGGGTTTTTTTTTCATAGTGAGCTGAACGGGAAAAAAAAGAACAGATTCCTCAATGTACTCAAAGTGGATGAAAGAATCTTCCCCGCTGAGACATTGTATTCTGACAGCAGGACTGTCCACTGTCAGAACACACTAATCAGTGGTTGCCTCCGCTGATTGAGAAAGGTTTTCCAACATTCCCATTCCACAAAAGTCGATCTAACAATCGACTTCTGTCAAAAATGGATGCCCACACATGGATCAAAATTCAGCCGGTCCCTGCTGATCCAGCCAAATTTCGATCCTCCTTTGGCCAGTTTAAGACCTGCAGATAACTTCTGGATTGTTCCTTTTAGCTTACCTTACTATAATCTGACAACTTCATTGGTCCCAAACCCATACTGTGTAAACGCCATGGTTTATATGCGCTGCACTGATGATGGCAAACAAGTCAGAAACCGCTGTATGTAGTTTAGAATAAATGTCTCTGTTATATTAGACTGCATGTGGTTCTGGTTGCACATGTATCCTAGTGGCATACAGAAATTATTTGCATAGCCATAGTCACTATCCTGAAATGTGTACTGTATATACTCGAGTATAAGCCGAGTTTTTCAGCACATTTTTTTGTGCTGAAAGTGCCCCCCTCGGCTTATACTCGAGTCAAGCACTTTTCTGCAGCAAAAAAGTCATTTTCCTAACTGACTTTGGGGCCCCGTATTTTGGGGGCCACTTGGTGCTAGGAACCCCAAATTTGGTGTGCAAACCCAGTGGAACTAGTACCACAACATATCCAAAGTTGGGGTTCCTAGCACTAAGTGATGCCCCAAAGTCGGTTCGGAAAATGTCATTCTCTGCTGCTTCTAGGAACTCCAGCTTTGGCTATATTGTGGTGCTAGTAGTTTGCACACAAAATCCGGGGTTCCTAGCACTAAGTGGCCCCAAGATACGGGGCCCCAAATTCGGTTCGGAAAATGTCATTCTCTGCTGCAGAAAAGTGCTTGACATTTTCTGAACCGATTTTTGGGGCCCTGTATCTCGGGGGCCACTTGGTGCTAGGAACCCCAGCTTTCAATATTGTGGTGCTAGTTCCACTGGGTTTGCACACCAAATTTGGGGTTCCTAGCACTAAGTGGCCCCGAGATACGGGGCCCCAAATTCAGTCAACTGTGTCCATCTGCAGCAATGTCATTTCGGGAACCTTTGGGTCCAGAGACCCCAAATTTTGGCTGCAGCTAGGGGGCATCTAGGAACCCTTAACTACCGAGTTTGAAGTTCGGGGGACCTATGGCTGCAAATGGGCACAGTGAGGTTGCAAATGGGCATTGTTGACCCTCTTTTCCCCTTACAGCAGCTGCGCATTTCTCACCCTAGGCTTATACTCGAGTCAATAAGTTTTCCCAGTTTTTTGTGGTAACATTAGGTGCCTCAGCTTATATTCGGGTCGACTTCTACTCGAGTATATACGGTATATATGGCAAAAGTACCCTCTAGTAGTCTGTCTTTTTCTCTGTTCTGTAAGAAATTCAGATTTAAGTACTGGGAGAATCCTAAGAGGTAGGAGGAGCACAGTAATGATCTCATCAATGTGCGCATCCCTCACTGTCCAGTCCTAGGTTGGGTCCTAGACTAGGCTGCATTGCTGAGCTCCAGTGGAATTTTGAGGAAGGTCCAGGACCTGGCTGGCTGTTCTGGATCACAAACCTGGCTGCATAGAATTTCAAATCTTTTGGCGGTTAAATAATTCACATACTGTACATGTATTGGAATTGTGTATTTAGCTGGTTGCTTAGAGTTCAGCCAATGTTAATGTTTCAGAAACCTTGTTCCTGTATATAGTATTTAAATATAAATGTGCATAACCTTTATACGCCACAAAGGTTGCATCATATCTACCCTGCTATCTCCTCTTGATGCTGGAGATGCCCAAGCGATCCTGCTGGATTTATCCATGTATTCTGGGAATGTCCACAGATCCAATCCTATTGACAGAAGGTGACCCAATTTATAACCACTTTGACAATCATACCAGTCCCACTCAAGGTAGGGGTATTTCTCCTGGGATTAGTTGACTTGCTGGCTTTTGACAGGGCTTCCCACACCCTATTGGGTATTCTATTATTTTAGGCCAGAAAGGCTATTGTGCTCCCTTAGAAGTCAGAAAGGCCCCCTAATTTATCCCTTTGGTAACACCTTGTTAATTTAATGGTCCCCCTCTACAAAGCAACATACTTTTGTCGAGGCTTGCCCAAAAAGTTTGAGAAGGTCTGGAACTTATGGACAGAGTCAGACTCCAATGTTGATGACCATAATGCTTATGGCCTAAACTCTTCATCTTGAGGTGATCACTAATCAACCTTTAGTGTGGGATTGCCACCAAAAGCCAGCTGTGATATCTCCATATAGATATGAGAGTAGCTGATAAATTTTGACCCCATGATTAATGGTTCTAGTGGGTAGAGAGGAGCACAATATTACTGTGATCTATTGGTCCTGTGCTATGTTCCTTTTATTGGTGTCATCTGAGCAATAACTTGTTAGTAATTCTACTAGTTATATGGTATCAACTGTTAGTTTTGTAAGGTGTTTGTATACTTGTTAGCCGGAGAATGCCCCAAGGCTATATTTTGTACTTTAAAATGTCAAAGCTCTTAATATAGAGAAGTTTCAAAAAAATAAAATATATATATATGCATTGGGGCAGGCATTTATCGCAGGAGGACTGATTCTCCCTTGTCCATTTTTTCATTAATTCAAAGCAGTGTTAGACCTAACAGCAAGCATTTATTATATTGCAGCTTACCAATAGTTAGATGCAATGGCTGCATTTGTTTTAATTTCTAGGCTTTCTTGTATTTTCATCTAGTAATCCAGCCAGTACGCCTGTTGTTTTTCAAAAGAACAAGCTCTTTTCCAGATGTATTAGTTTACAGGGCTGAGACAAACCATTTAATACTGACAGGGGTGTTTACAATGATCAGCCTCAATTTATTTATATAAAACCTTTGTCCCAAAAGGAAAAAACATTGTTTGCTATAACTGATTTTAAAGTAAGATCTGGAATTTGGCTTTAATTTGTTATTGCATTTAACTATGCTAGTACATCTAACACAAAGGTTTACTAAAAGCAGAAGTATTAGTTATTGATAAAAAATTACCCTTTTAGTCCATTATAGTGATGTGCTCCTTTTACACAGCCACATTGAAGGCAGCCTATAAGGTCCTCCTTTGCTGGTACTGGGTCCCAGCCCACATTGCCAAGTCAAACCCATCCTATAGTGATAGATGCTTTTGGGGCTGTGGTCAGCGAGGAGACAAAATCCACATTTAGTGGTCCTGCCCCCTGTAAAGGGTCCACGGACTCCTGTTCACCCTCATACACGTATCTTTCTGCAAGAACGCCAAACTCTCACTGCTCCATTGTCTGATCCCAGGCCTCTTCTCTTACCAGCAGAAATTGTCCACTTACCTATTCATTGGAGCTAAGTGCACAGTAGCTAGGGCCTGGAAAAAGCCAGCTGTATCGTTTTCAGAGTGAAAGAGCATCCTGATGACCCTTATGATCTATGAGAAGATGACAAGTATCCTCCATGACACCCATGCTAAATTTCTCAAAGTGTGGGCCCCATGGTGGTCTTATATGCTTCCAATCTTATACTCGACCAGCCTAGGCCTCTCAAATTAACGTACCCCTAACCCCAGTCTGGGGGAACTTCCCTCCCTTACCCCTCCTTCGTTCCTTGTTTATGCCCCTCTTTCTTCTCCTCCCACCCTTTCTTTCTTCCTTGGCCCACTAATTCCCCCCCTTTTTTGGGTTTTCTTTTGTGTTCCGTGTTCAGTTTGGTTTTGTTTACCCCCATCTTATCAGACAAGTCCACTCCGTTTATCCACCTTAGCCCCTGAGTCCGAAGACTCAGGCATACAGCGTTGACCCCTGGCCTCAGTCGGAAGGTCATTGTTAGTTCAGAATTTACACTCTATGGCACATTTTTTTCTGTGTTCTTGTGTGAAATCCTGCATTGTGTCTAATGTTCCTATCCCCTGCATGGGAATTTTGCATCCGTTCTCTGAATTTCAATAAAAATCATTGTACCAGAAATGACCCTTTTAGTATGTTTATATTAATTTTTACATTGGTTGCACTTGCTGTTTACTAACATTTGATCATTCTTGTCATTGCAGGATGAAGAATTTGAAGAAATGATAAGATCAGCACAGCTCATGGAAACCCAATATGGCCACTACTTTGACAAAATTATAATAAACGATGACCTCACTACAGCACACAATGAACTCAAATCCACTCTGGACAGGCTGGAGAGAGACAGCTTCTGGGTCCCTGTAAGCTGGCTTCATTCCTGAACTCCGCAGCACCAAGAGTTTTTATTTTATGTTATTTTTTTAAATATCTGTACAAACAACAAGCGTGTCACAGTGGGATTCCTCATCCACTGTGGCTGAATTCATTTTAAATCCTGGTTTGCTTATGTTTTCCCTCAGAGACGGCTGAAATCTTTTCACAGATAAGACGTTTTGTATGTAAAGAGTATGTACAGAGAAGTCATACAGGAAGTAGATTTGTTACAGTATGTGTGTTTTGTTGGTACAGTGGACCTCTTCTATGAAGTGTCTGACTGAAGAAACTACTGTGTATCTCACTTAAAGTAAACCTTTAAAAACAGCCTTTCTAAACCTTAACCTTAACATGGAGGAACCCTTGAGATAACTTTCTGGTCTCAGGGAACCTCTGCTAATAATACTATATCTATGGCTCATGATACATTAGCGTTCTGGTCAGTGGGAAAAATGCTCCTTACATTTGTGGTCATTGGGAAGAACCTCGGCCCCTTACTAAAAAGCTAAAAAGATGAAATAGTGTCAGTGGTTTCTTATGAGAGGCAGACATAGCTCATTGCTCAAGGAACTGGTAGCAACCTCTGGAGGAACCCTGGTTGAGAAAGCCTTCTTTAAAGTGTGGGGGCTGCCTTTGCTGACCTTCTGAAAATGCTAGCTGCCCAGCTTTTTTCTAAGCCACTGCCTCGTTTGTGGTTCAGAATTGAAAACAAAATTGATGTGGGTGCTCCACTCAGAAGTCCAAAGAAACATACTATAACCACGGCAAACCTTATATTGTTGATATGTTTATTAGAGGTTCCTTTAGAGCCAGTGTGGGTTAATAAAGATATTTGGTATTTATTATTAAACTGTAAACATGTGCCGTAGAAATATTATATAAAAGTATGATTTATTCATAAATATATTCATAAAAAATATACATACATATTTTTAGGACTATGTTTTATGGTTATATCATTTACATATTTTAATATCAAACATGTTTATTAGCCCTTATAAAGAGGATGATTTCTGAAACGCGTTGGCCTCTCCTTGGGAACCTTCAATAGAATTCCAACTATATAAAGAAAGTAGTACTACTAGAATATACTATAGCCATAGTATAGTACATTCTTTTGGACACAAACATCCCCCTTACTGAATGCAGTGCTGAAGTTCGCTTTGTTTTTCCCTCATGTATATATACATGGAACTCTTCGATATCTCTACATTGACAAGCAAGCATCCTACTATATCTACTTATATGATAGAGTGGTGAGGAGTTTGAACCGTTGCAAGATTTTTATTGTGGTCTATGCCCCTGATTTACCCAATCTATCTGTCCTTATCACCAATTTTGTTGGGAATAAAAGTAAGGGTAAACCAAAATCTTTAGTTGCTACCAGAACAGGAGTTCTGAGCAGGCAAATCTTTTAATGGGGACACTTGTTCCTATGACAATTGTCTAAGAGGATATTTCCCATCCTCTAACTTCTTGTTGAGTCTAAAGGAAGTGAAAGAAAATCTCCCTAATGGGACACAGATGGCAAAAAATAACTAACAGTGTTTTTAAGTCACCCCTACTCTATCCAAAATGCAAAAAAAAACTATGCCTTACATTTATCTGCATTCTTGTTCTGGGGTAGTGAAGGTAATTAGATTAGTGATTTACCATGAAAGCCAGACAGCTAGCATTTGCAGAATAAGAGGACATCAATGGCAGCCTCCATGGTTCTATAAGGTAAGGTTTCCTTTAACCATTAGTAAGCTTTACTGTTTCTTGGTCTATCATGCCTTAGCAACAGGAAGTTAAAATGTGGTTTGGTCAGTTGAGGGGGAAACACAGGTTGTTCCTAGGTCAGACAATTTATTCATGAGGCCTAGTGTTGTCTATTGTGGATACTAGATAGTAACTTTAAGGTGTGCCTACTGCCAATCCACAGTAGAGGATCTTGTTGTATGGGTTAATTATATTGTCAGAAGGATAGAACAGGTCTATTTATGAATACGTATTGAAACTACTGGAGTATCAGGGGCTTAGCTTGTCAAGCTTCTGCAGTAAGAAAGGTCCCACCATAATATAGGGAGCTTATGCTTATGAGTGTGTCACTATGGGGGAGATTTGCTAAAACCGGTGCACACAGAATCTGGTGCAGTTGTACATAGAAACCAATCAGCTACTAGGTTTTATAGTCAAAGCTTAAGGGCTCATGCACACTGCAGCTCAAAAAAGCTGCTTTTTTCAGGCATTTGAGCTTTTATTTCTGCCTATAAAACCTTGAAGAAGCTTGTTCTTTTTTGTGCTCTTTCTCGCGTTTTTATTGAGCTCTTTTGAGTTTTTTTGAGCATAAGCGTTTTTATTTTTCACAAACCCTCCTAGTTGGTATTTTCTTAATGACTATAAACAAAACAAAAAGCTGGAACAAACGTTTTTGGGCGTTTTTGAGCTCTTTTGGACACTAGGTCCTCTCAAAAATGCAAGTTTGGGGGGGGGGGGGGGGGTTCTGCCTGTAAGAGCATATGCCTGAAAAAGCCAGAAAAGGCCCTAGTGTGTATGGACACATTGGCTAACATAGAGGGAAGTTTCTAGGCAGAAAAAAATGAGAGCTCAAAAGCCTGTAAGAGCCGCTTCTTTGACTGTCTTTGAGCCCTTATTGAACAAGTTGAAGTTATAAGCAGATTGGTTAATATGCACAGCTGCACCAGTTTTAGTAAATCTCCCCCTAAGTCAACCCGACATTTAGGCTAGTAGAGCGTCAGTGAGTATTAGCACTCATATTCACCTTTATAGCAATTGTCTGTGCACATTTACACACACTGCCTGGAAGCACTAGTGCCTAAAAAGCCTATACAAGAGTGGGCACAGTAACAAAGGCTCAGGAGAAAGCTCCATTTAACAATAGGATTTATACTTTCCTATTCTGATGCACTGACTTTGGGGTATTGCTACATTTAGGTGAGTCAGTAAGCTTTGCCTTTAATCCTTGAGGGGGGTTTCCCCTCTTCTTGTTCCTCTGTTTTAATCATGTTTTATGGCTACCTTTAACCCAACTGGTGCATTATTTCTCTCTTTAATGACTGCAGGTGCCATTGCATTAATGATGCACATACTAATATAGGACTAACCATTGCGAGCAATGGTAGTTCTTGAATAAGTGTCCAAGATGATTCAGACAAGGAGTAAATGAGTATTGACAGAGATCATTGTTGTCTATGGTGAAATGTCACATTGTGTGCAGGAATTGTTGAAGATCTTAAGGATGTACTGCCATGTGTTTAATGCACTGATGGTTTTAGCACTTTGGGGGATAGAGGGATTTGTTTTTTTTCATGAAGCTTTATTATTATTGATTAGGTCAAAAACTTTTGGTCGATTTTTGTACTTTTATGTTGGATTCCTGGCAAAAAAAACAAAAAACAAAACTTTTGGTCAAAGACAATTGTTACGGGATCAGTTAAGCAGCCAATAGGTTATGACATGAGTTTAATACACTGGAAGAAGACTTCATTAAAATGGGTCTGTGTAATATGACACAAAAGCTTTTATATGTGGGACTTATAAACACCCAGGTTAATTTGTATTTCAGGAAAACATTTTGCAGCATGTGGCAGACTGTCATGGCTGGGTTGAAAATATGTGTAATTTACAGTATCATTTGTTTTTTAATTTTTTAAAGGAAACCTGCAATGAGAAAATGTATGAGTTGCTACTGGTCAGTCATCTGTCAAAATGTTAATCCTTTGGCTGTTATTTTGTTTCAAAAATTCCGTTTTCGAAGTTACTAATCCCAAACAAGTATAGAGAGTTTATCATTTCCTCTGAGTTTATTGACTGCTTGTTTCGGCCAGTGACAGCCAGGCAACTAGCACTGGTTACCTCCATATTTCTCTCCGTAAAGGTTTCCTTAAATATGTCTTTGTCCCAGTGGACAGTACTGATTATTTATTATCATCTACATTTCAAAAATGCATAATCAACCCAGGAAGACAGATACTAGAGATTTATGGTGGGTCTCATTCATTAAAGTGTCTGAAGTAAGAACCAAGTGCATTGCCCCATAACAGCCAGTTGATTTAAGCTTTAATTTTCCAACTCTCAATTTCTGTTTCAGGTTTTAATATCATTGTTCGCTTTAAGGCAGCACAGACAGTTCTTAATTCAAGTACTTGAGTAGACCTGCTAATAATATATAACTGTGATTTACAAAAGTAATCTTTAGTGGGGTGAGGAAAAAATCGTTATATCTCTTGTAAAAGCAGTGGCTACAAAGCGGCAAACTCCTCTGATGAGGATCTAGTTTTGTATGAAATATCTTTCCATAAGTTTTTACATTCACGTTGGTAAAGCATGTAACTTAATGCCCACAAAAGAGGAAGCCCAGCCTTATATTGATTGAAAACAGTAAAGATCAGCCAGGAAAATTCATCCTTACTGATCAATTGTTGGCCAGGTTTTTTTTGGAGTGGTCATAAAGCGTGCATGGACAAACAATCATGCTCAAATCTAATGAAGACGGTCTTATGTCTGTGGGCACCATTACATTCTGTAACCCTTTACACAGGTCAGACTTTATGCAGTGGAGATTGTCTGTGCATGCTTCCTCACTTCTGTATATAGAAATCACCCTGGTGCATAGTGAAGCTGATTAAAGCCACATGTGCCACCATTGCTCATGTAACCCACTCCTGGTACTCACTATATAGAGCCAGTGATGGACATATAGCAGTAATGAAGGTACTTTGAGAGGAGATGCCAAGGTGCTTTGCCCATCCTGGGGTTTTCATTAAATGCAGCTTACACGGCCCACTCGCAATCTGTAATTTGCATGATCTTGCCCTAACCTTATTGTCACTGCCACAATGATTCATGGGTGACTGCACTGCTTGTGTATCATACACATAAATTATATTTATTGGTAAAGCCTTGCCACATTTCCTGCCTTCTACTACAGGTGCAATCATTTTGTTTTGCACACTTAAGTGTCTTTAAAAGTCTGGTACGCTCAAATAGAACACTCTGTTAAATATAACGCAATGAATAATATTAACACACACACATGTATACACATATAATGGTTTCAAAATATTGAGCTAATGGTAATTGACAGAAGTTCCTGTTGTGAGGAGGGATGTGTTTCACCACAGTTGACTGTCTAGTAATCACATTGTAAGACATTACAGATAATTTTGATAATTTTCCTGAAGACTCCAGTGCCTAAAATGACTAATTCTATAAAACAATAGGCTGCCCTCTGCGTCAATGTGATGAAACATAACCGTAGGTTTCCTACATTTGAGGGAACAATTACATATATGCTTGTGCATGGCCAGTAGTAGTCGCGTTCTACTAGACTTTTTCTGCAATGTTTGAAAATCTTTCATGGTTTATCCAAGCCTATCAAATAGACCTGTGGCTTGGGTAAGCTACAAAAAGTCCAGTTGAATGCAACTAACTAATACTAGCTCTACCATGACCTGGATGAATAAGAACCTTCACAGACATACTTGTGGATGGCTTTTAGCAACACTTTAAGGTCATTTTGTAGGTTGATTAGTTCTTTCTATTAAAAAAAGTCATTGTTTTCCTGTCCTCTACTGATAATAGAGACTGCGTCAGACAAGTTCATCTTTGCTTGCTGAGTTATGGCTGGTACGCACGGGCCGAATTTCATCCGGTTCAACAGATACTGGCCAACATTTGGCCAGAGTGTACAGCAGCCTGTCCTAACGTCCAGCCCCTGTTGAATGGGCATGCTGGAAAACCAGCAGCCAACCGGCTTCCAATCAGAGTGCTGACTGGTGTGTTCTGCCGGAGGGGGGTGGTTGGTACTCCCTCTGTCAGAACACAATAGCTCAACTATGCGATGTTAGTACAGCGAGCTCCCCTATTTTTTTTTTGCTCAGCCTCCTGGATTGAATGAAAAAAACTGTCAATGTGTACTGGGCTTTAAGCTGGCCATGCGTGGATCAAAATTTGGGTGGTTCAGCAGGGACCAGCTAAATTTCAAACCATGTATAGGTAAAGAAGTTGTACAGAAGATGATCTACCAATCTCCTTGTTAGAGTACAATAGCTCAGCAGGGAGAATTCTCCCATCCACATCGAATGTGTGGATGGGGGAATCAAGTAATTTATTTTTTTTCGTTAAACCTGATGTGCTGCTTTACTACCTCCCAGCTCTGCTGAAAGCTGTGCACAATTAATCTGACTTCAGGGTATGGGTCTGGGTAAACGTGTGACCTCACATGACAGTACTCAAGCCTGAGCCGGCAGTTGCCAGGCCCAAACCAAACGCTGTCATGTAGAGGGGGGTGTGCAGTGGTATTATTTACACTGGTAAGCAGTTGAATCTTACACAGGGCAGACACCTGCATTGTAAAGGCAGTGAGGAGTGTGGATAGATGAGTATGCCTTGCTAGGATGTGGTCTTACAATATGCACTGTCACTATACCAATTCAGGGCAAAATAACAGTGTCTCTATAAAGGGAACATGTCATTTTGTGTGTTATTTTCCCAGAGCTATTAACCTGTTAAGGATTATGTGTCCAAAACCTTATTTTTTAAGTGAAACTTTCCTATGAGAAATTTAAGGGTAGCATTTGCCAATCTACTTCAGAAGATGCTACTTGCCCGGCTGTTTCACTGACCATCTAACTTCACTACTTTCTGAGTCAATGACCTGGAATAAGTATGGAGATCAGGAAAGTCAGAGGTTCTTTATCTCATGTCTGTTCCAGTTCGGTCACAGTATTTAAAGTGTTTATTACCCTACAAAAAAAAAAAAAAAAGAAAAGGGGATCCTGTTCCCTTAAAGCATATTATACAGCACAGTACTTGTGCTGTGTCATTTGGCGCCTTGTATCACCTGAAAATACCTGGCTGATCCTGCCTGGCTATGCCCTCTGTAAACTGACCATGGTTTATCATGGCTGCTGAGCCGTGACACTGTGGTCAGTTTACGTGCCTCTGTCAGCCGCTGCTATCTGCAGGTCCTCTGTTTCTCCCTCCGTCCTCCCCCCTTCCCCCCCCTTCCCCTCCCTGCCTGTCAGCTCTCACTAGTGCCGCTCTGCTCCCCTGCCCACTGCTATAAAACTATGTGCTCTCTATACCATCCCCATTGTTAGATAGCAACCCGTGTCCCAGTGTCTGTGCTTTATTTTTTTTTAAAAAAGCCAATTTCTAGCTGAATTCAAAACGCTTCCCAGCTCTCTCCTCCCGGCTATCTACTCCTCTACCTCCCCACCTGACATCAGCGGGAGTTCTCGGCCCCGCCCACTGGAGCTGTCAGACAGGGAGAGGAGAGAGCCCGGAGTCACTGGGAAATGCTGTGAAATCAGGTAGAAATTGGCTTTTTTTTTTTATAAAGCACAGGCACTAGAATACAGGTTGTTATCTAAAAAAGGGGGATGGTATAAAGATCACATAGTGGCTTAACAACCACTTTAATCCAGAGAGCCAGCTTGACAGCCAGACATTTAGCATTTGAACAATGAGAAGTAGTAAGAACAGACATCATGTTTCTCCCAGGAAAGGTCTCCTTTAAGTCTATCATAATTACCATGCTAAATGCTGTCATCTATCATGAAAACAATTTGTTTGATTGGTTACAGTGTATCTAAACACAAATTTGAATATTTTACCCCTTACCAATTCTTAGATGTGGTGTCCGCATTCGTTTTTTTTTTTTCTTTTGTTTTTATCTGGTCATCCTGCCAGTAACACACTTCATGTCTAGGCTGATAACACTCCTGTTGAGGAGCAGCATTGTCGCTCTAGTTTGGTGATTTGGACCACAAACACCCACTCTCCCTACCCAAGCTTCATTACATGGGGGGAGGTGTTCTGTAGTTCACATAAAAGAGAACTGGGAAGTGTCATAACATTGAAATTTTAGTTTGGTGCACAGAAAGTAGCACACTGGATTTCTGGCAGCTATTTTTCTGTACTTAGACAAAACACATTAGGTGTATGTTTATTAAGCAGCACTACATTCCTGCTGTTAAGATCACCGGATTTTCAGATTAATGCCCCGTACACACAATCAGAAATTCTGCCAGCAAAAGTCGGGTGTGAGCTTTAGGTCAGAAATTTCCGACCGTGTGTATGCTCCATCGGACTTTTACTGGCAGAATTCCAGCCAGCAAAAGAATGAGAGCAGGTTCTCTATTTTTCAGTCGGAAAAAGTTCCTATCCAAAAATGCGCTCGTCTGTATGCAATTCGGACGCGCAAAAAATCACGCATGCTCGGAAACAATTCGACGCATGCTCGGAAGCATTGAACTTAATTTTCTCGGCTCGTCGTAGTGTTGTATATCACATGTGTTCTTGACGGTCGAAAGTTCAGAGAACTTTTGCGTGACCCTGTGTATGCCAGGCAAGCTTGAGTGGAATTCCGTCGGAAAAACCATTCAAGTTTTTTCTGACGGAATTTCTGATCGTGTGTATGGGGCATTACAATTTCTCCTCCGAGTGATGGAGAAGAGATGTGATCTATAAATGCTAAGAATACAGGAGAACTTTAAAAGTAGACTGTAATCTCAAGAAATGGGGAGACTACAGCTTTTTGAATGTAAAGGTTAAAGTAAATCACAAAGCACCTAATAATACACTTCCTAATACAACATTTTTTTAAAGTCCCCCACTGGCAAAAATAGACACCCCCTAATTATAAAGCATAATTATTAATATTTAAACAATAATCAGACATGCGTCTTTTCATGTGAATGGTGCATACTGAAATGGTTGAACCTGCATCTACTATGCAGCTATACACCATTCATAAAATTTAAAAATAATATATTTTATTAAACCATTTAAATAACACAAAGACAGAGAAGTTCCACACACCAACAGCTCCGAGTGTCCATAAAGTGAGACGTGGCATCAGCTCATACTACTCCTATTAGCCACGCCCGCTGATCTGTTTCACCCCGTCCTCTAAGACAAAGCCCTGGTGGGCAGGGCGAAATGTGTCAGGAGGCGTGGCTATTGGGAGGAGCTGTTGGTGTGCAGCATTTCTCTGTCTTTGGTCATTGTGCTTCCTGGATAAGCATGTTCACGCCAGCACCCTGTCTAGTGGTGGATTCATCAGAGCAGTGGCATTGGCACTTGGAGCGTTATTAAGTTCTGGAACTTCTTTTTGGGCGACACGCAACCCGTGATTTTGCGGCAAAATCAACCCGCTTTTGGGGAGCCATTGAGAAATAATGGCATCGCAAATGCACCCCAAATTTTGCCGTGATTCTAGAATCACGGGCAGAATAGAGCAGCGATTCTGCCCGCAATTCAAATCACCTAGGTGTGAATGGAACAAGGGCCAATGAGATCCTCCGATCTCACTTTCAGAAACTGGCCGTTTGTGTTACAATGAATGAGAGAAGTGGTTGGAGATGATCATTTCATAAACTGCTAATGATTGGAGATGAGCTGTGTTCATCATGATCATAGCTTATCTCCGTTTCATAAATGGACATCCTAACCTTAAAAAAAAGAAAGCGAATTCAACGATAAATTACATTTTTGTTCTTGGGTTTAGATACACTTTAACAGTGTATAGTTTTAATGAATAAACCATATATTATGTGGGAGCTTTTTAATGGAATCAAAGACTTCTTTTTAGAACATGTTCTCTATCCCCATTTGGAAATAGCCCACCCGTTCGTATTTAAGTAGTTAATTGTAACAGATGTCAGCAATTAGCATCACAGGTTGTAACACTGATAGGATCTGACATTTCTACACACAAAGAGGAACACTAAAACCATTTTGCAGGCAAACCATCTCACATGCTCCTATCAGATATCGGAACTGTTAAATAGTCGTTTACCTCTCACTGTCATCAGAGCGATTGTATTTAAGGAGAGTTTTATGAGGTCAACAAATATGCATTATCTTTACATTCCATGTATATAGTCATTGACGGATGTCATGCAGTCTGCAGAAAGCAGAGTTCTCATGTACAGAATTAAATTAAGCCTTTGATAAGGCAGCAGCCGGTTTCGGGATGTATATAACAGACTGCTTTATCTATAGATATATGTGTATTTTTGTAAATAGATTTTAATTTGTTTTAAGTTTAGTGTTCTGATTGCAGCTGATACTTTAGCATCTACAGTGCAGTCTTCTTGGGTCACTTGTTGTGCAGTTTTCAGGATATCCTTCTAGAAGCACAGCAAGAATATGTCCAGCCAAATTATTTTCATAGGTTTTGGGTAGAGTGGAAGGATTAGAAATCCTGTCTGGTATTTATTGTTACCTGTGCCCCTTTCACACCGGGCAGAGTCCACCCGCTTTGTCCGCTGATCCCCGCTGAGCAAGCGGATGACTGGTCCTGGCTACTCTACTTATACAGAGCGGACACAGACAAAGTTGGTTCTTCTCTATGGGCATTTAGATATAAACAGACCGCCTGTTTCATCTGATCTGCTAAACGGAAGGGGAACGGATCCCCATCTGTCTGTTTTTAGCAGATCAGATTGGATGTAAGCAGGTATGAACGGACACATGTTTGTTTACGCTTGCCGCTCCATAGAGGAGAATGGAGGATCCGATCGGCAGTGCCGGGACAAGGTCATCTAGAACCCAGGGCCAAACTGCACCCCCTCCAAGATGTATGAGCATTATGTGTCAGCAAAAATCCCCCCCCCCAAAGAATTGAGCACTAATCTGCATGCTTACCCCCTAAGCATAAGTCCCCCCCAGCACAAAGCCACCCCCTGTTAAATCCCCTCAACACAAATATTTGCCCCCTTATCCGCCAGGAAAAAAAATCCCCCCAAAATAAAAATCACCCCTCCTTGCACAAATCCTCTACCCCTCAAATTCTCACTCTGAGTACACCCCCCCATATCCCCCTCCCAGCACAAATCCCCCCCATCCCTCCTGCTAGCACAAATACCTCCCAATCATCCCTACTCTAACAATTCTCCACCCAAAAAAAATATCCCCTACTAGCACAATTTCCTTACCCCCTCTACCATATCATCTCATCTAGCACCCCCCCCATCCCCCTCCTAGCACAAGTACTCTTCCTCCATCCCCCCTCCCAACACAAATCCCCCTAAATCCCAACTCCTAGCACCCCCCCAAACTTCCCCTCCTAGAACAATTCTTATCCCCTGCTGCCCCCCCCACACAAATCCCCTTCCCCCTCAATCCCCTCATGGCGCCCCCCCATCACAGTGCCCTGGGCAGCCGCCCCTCCTGCTCACCCCTTATCACAGCCAATCAGGGCCGCCTGAAGAGATGGGCACGTGGACCCGATCAGACCACTAGTGTGTGAAAGGGGCCTAAGAGACATTTTCCCTCACTTTCTTCCTGGTGACAACAGGAAAGGAGAAAAAAAACATGCAACAGGGACTAACTGGCCTTACCCTTCTTACCCTAAAACAAAATGTTTTTTTTTCTGTCTGTCACTGTTGGAGATTTTACCTTCACTTCCTGTCCAGTGGAACTGTTGTCACCATTACAGGAAGTAAATGGAAAGGAGATTTGAATAACAGGAAAAAATGTGCAGGGTTTCTAATCGTTACCTACTTTTTTTTAGGCAGAACATACGTTAGATTTTCACTTATATACAACTTGCCTCCTGCCCCTTCTGTATTTTGCAGGGAAAAAGGAATGTTATATGTGTATATATATTCTACATAGGCATTTTCTAGTGTACTAAGGTTTGCCCTGTCTTTAGGCTCCCATTATACATGTCCTGATTATGGACATCTCACATTAAGAACTTTGCCTGGTTGTCTGAAGAACATTAAAGGGAAAAAAATGAGCATGTACAAACCAGATGACATTCAATAGTGGGCAGTCCCTATAATGGACACTGATGGACTGCATTGTCTCAAAGGATATTAGCCTAAAAGGCTGCATTATATTGAACACCATAGGGACACTTTTTAAAGGGTTATACATGCTATAATTTCGTGGGGCATCAGAATATACTCTGCCCCTGTAGTCATCAGATGACATTATCTGTTGCTGGTGCTCAACTCAGACATGTCCTCCTTGAGATGTGGTTATATCTCCTTTCTAAAACATTCATAGGCTGTAGAAATTTGTAGAAATGAACATTCTACTTCTGTACGCTACAAGTGAAACTGTGAACTTGCACATTTCTAAGCAAACTGTCTTCCACATCCCAACTTCTAGAATTGCACAGGGACCTCCCCAGTTGGGGGCCCTTTCACACAGCTGGTGTCCATTCAGTCCCAGCAGGAAAACCGGGATAAATCCCCTGCTGAGTCAAATCGTAACGTATGGATGTTACATTTGTGACATCTATTCCATCCTGAATAAATCCCTGTGAGAAGAACAGATCCATGTAATCCAGATGGCTGGTTGGATCTGCCCACCTCTGGTCTGGTCAATAATAGCGGACCCAATTGCGAAATTTCCTTTCGGTCTGATAGAGTTGGGAAGATATAGGTGGGCACAAGTCCACTAACCTCCGCCCACCCATAGGGATGCATTTTTGTGCGTTTTGATCTGTGTAAATCATGCCTCAAAAAACGGACAGATGGGACCGACTGTATGAAAAGGCCCCTAGGGAAACCTGCAATTGTGCATACAGGGTTTCAGAAATAGGAACTGACTGTGTTGCTCTAGAACAAATGTAAATTTTAAATTTAATCAGAAACTAGGATCATTTCTTCTTATGGTTTTTAGATTTTACAATATCAAATGTGTTTTCTTGTGCTCTGTGGAATAATATGTAAAGGAACATTGTCACCACAAATGCCTCTAGACGAGCAGTAAGAGGTCACAGAATGCTACTATCTGATGCAGCAAGACTGGCCACACATGATACAATCTCCTTTATAATAATCAAAAACAATATAGTATGAGGGCTTGCCTAAAAGTAAATTTTTAGCCCAAATTTTAATTTTTTTAGCTTTTGGGGTAAGGGTTAGAACCTCATTCAGGTTTTAATTCTTCTGTCTCTTTTGGAAAGACTTACCCTCACTTTCTGTCTCATTGAGGGTATAAAAAACAGGAAATGATATGCTATCTCTCTGCTGGGGAATATATGTCAAGTTTGTCTTACTCCCTTTTGTTTTCCTGACCCTTCCTTTCACTACACTCCTGCAATCTTTGTTAGATTTATCAACAGCTATGTAGTGAGGAACTGGTTTATTAATGTGTTGTTCAATTTATTCAGTCAGGTAGATTCTGACTTTTTAGAGTTGATAAAGTTAAAGGAGATGTACAATTGAATGATAACATCTGTGGCCAGTCTAAGTCTTTACATCACTGTATGTTTAGCCACATTTTCTGTACACTACTTCACAACAGTCGTTTCACAGGTAAAGGTTTTTTTTGTTTTTTTTTTTAATTGTGTAACAGATCACAGTTCTTCCTTCTAACCTCATGCCAATGTCACTTCCTCCCTGTGATACTTGGCGACACTGTCAGTTTGCCCCTCTAGCCCACCTCCCCAGCAAGGTATACTTACCTGCACTTTCTCACCACCTCCCTGCTCTGTCGATTTAACAGATCAGGGCATTCCGGTATGAGGGAGCATGTGACCCCCCATGTGATAGTGCTTGGAACTAAGTGACCATTTGCCAGGCCTGAACACTAGGGGGGCAGTAATGTCATCCACTCAGGTAATCTCCAACTCTGGGTGGACTTCTACAGCGAGAGAGCTAGGATGGTTGAGAATACCTTATTGGGGAAGGTCTGGAGGTACAATCACTCTGCCCTGAATGAGCAGATGACACTGACTCTTAAGAGAACCTGTCAGGAAGGTTACCTGAGACTCCCAGCTTACACTTATTCTCCGTGGCCTGACTGCTGGAATTGTGGCTACTTCCAGATAGTAATAAACCCCTGCATAGTATAGTCACCTGCTGGTAACTGAGTTATCAGAACTTAAAGCCCAGCTCCAAGAATTAGACATAGGAACAGGCCAAGAGTAAAAACCATTAATGGGCAGGCTGAATGTACCACGTTGATCCGTCAATCAATTTGGGTACATCCAGCCTGCCAGATTCGCTTGTGATTATAATCACTGTCTTCTCCCAGCGGGGACGGCTTCCCCCGCCCCTCCGGGAAAAGACAATGGCCCAGCACCCGTGGTTGCAGGGAAAGAAAATCGCTCCCTGTATGGCCAGCCATATTCTACCCTTGCAGTGACCCTTCCCCCCCCCCGCACTGCAACATATAAAAATGCTCAATAGCCTGTATTTCTTTGGAAATGCTGTTCTGGCATATACGGCTTCTTCGTTGTAATTTATATGACCTCAGTTGATGTTTTTTTTCGGACACGTCTTATTGGATACTTTATTCTTAAATAAAGAATTTGAAAAAAAAAAGAGGCTGCATTACTTAAATTTCCCCCTGCTCTTGTACTCTAAGCTGTGGTTGGTCCCGGAGCTTCATGCAGTGCAAGGCTATTACCCTAAATTGTTTGTGCAAGTGGCAGGAGTGGAACCGCAGTCAGGGGCACCTTTGTGGAATTGATCACACCACTAAAGGTTCCCAGCTGGAGCAAGACCCCACTGCATTATTGTCTAGTTCCTGGAGTTGGGCAATGGAAGCCTAGGAGCTAGGAGCCTCAGTTGTGACAGTTTCTCTTCAAAACATTGCCTTTCCACTCTTTCTAAAGAGAAATCGGGCAGAAGAGCAAGAGAAGAGAATAGAAATGTAGTTTACAGTTGTTAGAAGGAAAACTGAAGCAGAGGTTTGTAGGAGGGTTGTGTTAAAGTGGATACTAAATTGCACGTCAGCCATTCGGCCAGTTTGGCAAAAAAAAAAAAAAAATGTATTGATAATTTTTCAGTGACAGATCCCCATTTAAATTATTTTTTTTCTCTTGTTTTGGGAGTTTGGAGTATTGTACTTTAATTTTCGCATAGGGTCTTTGTAAATAAATACATAGTCAGTTGATATTTCTTTATTGCCTTATTTTTTGTTAATTAAATATTTGTCTTGGGTAAAATGTTTTATGACATTTTTGGATGGCATATTATGAAGAACAAATACTGAAGACACTACAAATGCTATTATACAAAGGAATTTGCAGCTCTCGGTATGCATCGCCTACGTGCGTTTTGCTTGCCTGCATCTCTGTAGAAATTGTGTGTGAGGTGATTCTGGTGTCTTACATATAGTTTTGTCCAGGTTGTGATATGCTGTTTCTAGAGCTATTCACTGTTTTTACATTTTAAGTAAAAAAAATTATATATATATATATACAGTATATATATTTAATTGTAATTTACTGTTTGCCATGCTAGGACAATGGTTTGTTCATGTTTTTGTACAGTTGTCTGCATCTCCATATACTTGAATTTAATTTACTAGCCGATGGTATGTTTATAAATCTGAATTCAACTTCTTATACAGGACAATAAATTATTGACTTTATCTGCTTGTTCTAGCTGATGTTATTTATTTGCTCATTATTTTATCAAGTCATCCACTTTTAACCTCTTAGAAATTAACGTATAAAGAAAACCTGCATTTTAGCAAAAAATAGCATGCTATTAAAGAGGACCTATTCTATATTTTATCATATTAAAGCAGAATTTTTGCCAAAAATAACAATATAGATATAAGCAGCCCATTTAAAGGGGAATAACAAAACCAACTTTAGCTGCAATATTTAGCTTTAAACCAGAGATTGCCCCTGCAGTAGTTTTCCTAGATGTCCTCAGTTAAATGGCTGGCATCATTCAATCCACTTCCTCTGGACCCAGGTCAGCCTAGACCCACTCCCATACTCCACCACTGCCCACCTGTCTCGCTTCCCCTATGGCACCTTTGCAGGCATATACGGAGAGGAGAGGAGAGGCTGAGCCTGGAGTTTCTGCGGTCCCTGCCCCTTCTCTCTCTCTGGTCACATCACCTCCACTTCGGTGCCACCAGCAGAGGCCATTCAACCCTCTGGCCTTTGGTAACTTTGTGCACATTATATTTGTAGCGCCTACCCCACATTTCCAGAGGCCTGGTGGTGACCCCCAGAGACAGGGAGGGCCAGCATTCCTCCTCAGGGTACAGATTACTAGGCATGGTGGGTGATGTACAAGGTAGAAAGATGGACGCCAGTCCCTTTTATTCTTGAACAAAGAGAAGTTTATTTCTCACAACAGGCAAAATGTGGGAGAGAGGGGATAGGGCACAGGACACCCTTAGTCAAAAATAGTAAGGATCAGCAGACAGGCAGACTCCTTAGACAAAAAGGTGAGGTAAGGCAGACAGCAGTACAGGGAAAAGAGCCTTTAATCTGAACCAGCACATCTGTACTTTGTAGAAAAAGCTGTCTCCTGTAGTAACTGAGCTTTACTCACTGCATCACACACAATTATCTTGGATGAGTTTTCTCTAGAAGCTATCCCAAACACCTCATGGGTCCCCGGTCCATGAAAAGTCACCTCTGGTACTTCTCTAGAACTCCATCCCTCAGCATTTGCTCCAGGTATTGAGCAGGCTCTCCTCTGCAGAATATTTAATACCTGGATAGGCCTCAAACAGACCTAGCAGCCAGGAGGACTCCTGGATAGGCTTCAGGCCTAGCAGCCAGGAGCTGTTTCTCACACACCCACCCAGACAGCCACCTGGGTGGAGAAGACCTAGATCACCTGACTCTCTCCAAATAAATACCTTCTACTAGCATGCATAGTGGCCAGTACTGATTTGGCTGAGAAAGGTATGTTTATTCCTAACCTGAATTCACTGTAGCCCATCATACTAATGCCAAAGGCAACAGTGTCACCTACTGACAAAAGGGAGGAAACCACAACTGAAACAGGATTAGGAGAAACTCCATTTGATCCATAAAGACCACAAATTAGCCAGGCTAGCTAACACACAGCACAGCTAAATTTACCTGTAGGCCTGTTTTGGGACAAGGGTGCTACATATTTGTTTCTTGGGGAAGAGGGAAGAAGTACACACTCCCAGGAGGTGAGAAAGAAGGAATCAAACATTGAGACACCCATCACATCCATTACCACGTAACCTTTCCAATGCAAAAGCCATTTTCTGGAAGTTTAAAACCCAAATCTATTCTTTATCGTTTACATTCAAATATATGTATGAAATACAGCACCAACACTGCTATCAGTTCTCCCTCCTAAACTATTGAACCTTCTAAATTATTATTTCAACATGTAATCTCTAAATCAGGCTGAAGAAAACCTCCATTATGTACTTCCTTTATTCTTCTTTTACTATAAGAAAGGTCAAATACATCAATACCCGAAAGGCTTTAAAATTCAAGGATGGGACTGGCTGTGACGAAAACTTTGAAAATGGTTGTCTCATCAATATTATAGCATCACATAAACACGTCAGGTGACCTTTCCGAATGAGCATAAATATGAGATATATTCTTAACTTAATAAACTTCCAGATGTACAAGGATATACAGACAGTTGGTGACAGATGGTGCATTTAGACCACATGTTCATGAATGTCATTAAATAGTTTATAATTGGGCCCCCTCTGGAGATTTTTGAATCTGCTATTTCAATTACCTAAGACAGGCACCGGTTATTAATTTCATGGAGTCCTCACCAGGGGACGGAAGAAGCTGTTAATGTGTGTGTATGATGACAGACAGGTAATTGGGTGCACCAGACAGAGTCTTCCAACAGTATGTTGGATGTCTATGTACTTACACTAACCAGACTGCATACGAAATGTACCTGATTTATTAGCCAAAATACATTCTGCTCATTTCAATAACAGTAAAACCTATTCTGAGAGCTTAATGAACTGCAATAATTCTTTCTTCACAAATATTCTGCCTTATTCAATACTCCAGAACTAGTATGACATAATAGGGCTTATTTAATAAAGATTTCCTAATTCCTAAGTTTAGACCAATCAGAATTCACTTCTTGAAGTCAGACAAGCACAAGATGGATTCCGATCGTATAGATTACTGCACTAAAATTTAAGAATTCTTTATTGAATTTAGGCTGACTAGACATTATGGAATTTATTTACTGAAAGAATTACTGTTCGCTTTGTAAAGTTTATTTTCACATTGCAAATTGAGTGTTCACTTAGCTTAGTGAAACAGGAAAGGCTCAGTGTTCACTTCAACCATCCAGTCGTGGACAAATGAAAATCCTTTATTTTATTTTTTTTGTAATTTTCTTTGCAAATGTGGTCGTTCAAAGTGATCACAACTTAATCTTATTTACTAAGCTATATGAATTTGCACTTTTCAAAATTAATATTCACCTAGTGGCTAAATGAACAGTGTAAATGTTATGTTAAAGCTGGCATACTTCTTCTATACCATCGGACAGTTCAACGAGAATAAAAGGTACACCTTACCCTCACACCCTTGCCCTCTACCATCATTGAACCTCAGGCATAGCCACATTTTTCTTTACTAATTTCACTTACTTATGTTAATATTAAAAACCATAGGGAGATT